>NC_080201.1:42503659-42616159 GCF_030028045.1 Hippopotamus amphibius kiboko
TTTTTGAAGCAGAATTTGCAAATGATCTAAAACCCAAGGATCTTCTTGCTGATAAGGAACTGTGGGATCGACTTGAAGAACTAGAGAGACAAGAGGAATTGCTGGGTGAAATTGATATTGATAGGTACCTAATGACAAATTTCCCTATACACATTTCCTTATAAAATATGTGTTCATTGAAGAAAATACAGAGAAGCATGCTATACTAAAAATACCAATAACCCTACCACCCTAAACTAAATATTAATTCTCTAGAATATTTTCTTTTAGGTCTGCGTATTCATGCACATGCCCATGCATGATTTCAGCCCTATTCTGTATAATAAAGTAATAAGATATACCAGGTACTTAACTTTTAATAATTATGGCTGCTTTGTATATTATATTTTAAATGAGTTATTTTTATACTGTAGTCAAGATAATGATGTATGTTTGAATGACTTGTTAAAAATAAAAATATGCTCTCAGTTTACGTTTGTTGCTGCAAAACGTTTATCCTTGCTTTCCTTTGCAAACTTTTCTGCTTATTGAGCAGGTAATTTGTAGTCTGGTCAAGTAGTTATAGATATGAAAAACTGCCAAATTGCCATGTGAAATACACATTAGCACTCAGAATTGTCAGAGTGCTCAATGAAAACTGTTACTGTAGAAGTTCCTATATTATTTTGCTTAGATGGTATGCAGAGTTACTTACTGTGAAAAAATAAGACATGAAGCACAAAGGATATTTTTTCACTACCATTTCACCTGTACTTAGGTCTTTTTGATTAACTGATACAATTTCATTTTTGTCAGTCAATTTTGAATCTTAGGATTTTCTTGGTCATGATTCTTTTTCTACTTCTGCATGTTATTTCAGTTCTGTTGCATTTTTGACTTTGTTATTTTTACTTAATTTCAAAATTATTTATTTATTTATTGGCTGTTCGTTGCTGCTCATGGGCTTTCTCTAGTTGCGGTGAGCGGGGGCTACTCTTTGTTGCAGTGAGTGGGCTTCTTATTGCAGTGCAGTGGCTTCTGTGGTTGTGGAGCACAGGCTTCTGTGGTAGTGGAGCACAGGCTTCAGTAGTTGTGGCTCATGGGCTCTAGAGCGCAGGCTCAGTAGTTGTGGCATACAGGCTTAGTTGCTCCACAGCATGTGGGATCTTCCCAGCCCAGGGATTGAAACCCTGTCCCCTGCATTGGCAGGCGGATTCTTTTTTTTTTTTTTTTTTTTAAATAAATGTATGTATGTATGTATTGGCTGTGTTGGGTCTTCGTTGCTGCACATGGGCTTTGTCTAGTTGCGGTAAGCAGGGGCTACTCTTCGTGGTACGCAGGCTCCGCATTGCCGTGGCTTCTCTTGTTGCAGATCACAGGCTCTAGGAGCATGGGCTTCAGTAGTTGTAGCACATGGGCTCAATAGTTGTGTCTCATGGGCTCTAAAGTGCAGGCTCAATAGTTGTGGCACACGGGCTTAGTTGCTCCATGGCATGTGGAATCTTCCTGGAGCAGGGATCGAACCTGTGTCCCCTGAGTTGGTAGGTGGATTATTAACCACTGTGCCACCAGGGAAGCTCCGGTTTTGTTATTTTTATGCAGTCCTCAAATCCTTTGTAGAGTGAAGTATGAGAAAGGTATATGATGTGTATAAGTCATGTATATGTGTATAAGTCATGTATATGTGTAGAAATCTTTTATTTTTTAAGATTACAATAATACATGCATATAAAATATTTCAATTATAGAAATAGAAATGTTATAGTTCTGTGTTTGTCATTTTTAGTCTTTAAATAGAATAACATTCTCTATGATTTTCTTACAAATTTATGATTGTATTATTTTGTATTGTGTTTTATTGTATAAGGCCAATATCCTCCTTGCAAAGATTAAAAAAAGAAATCTACTGTATTCTACTTATGTTTGAATAATTACAATGTATAGAATTAGCATAGAAACAATTTTTTGTTAATTCATTTCAAAACATTTTTATTAATAACCTAGAAATCTGGTTTTAAAATACCTTACGCAGAACCTTAGTTTTTACCCGTTGAAATTAACTGAAAATTAGAATATGTAAATTCTAGTCTGTTTGTTTGATCTTGTTAATTTTCGTTTTCTTTACTAGTAAGCCTGATACTGTGATTGCAAATGGAGAAGATACCTCCTCTGAAGAGGAAAAGGAAGATCAGAGCATAAATGTGAATGTGGTGCATGAAGTAACAGACTGTCTCTCTCCCAGCAATTGTTACAAGAATGTTACAAGTTCAGAACTGTTCACTGGTCAAGTGAATAGTCAGTTGAACTGTTCAATGAATGGTTCAAATTCTTACCACAGTGATGAAGATGAAGAAGATGATGATGATGGTGATGGTGATGACCATGATACCTTAGGGGCTGAAGATAATTCTATACCAACAATATATTTTTCTCATACTGTCGAACCTAAGAGGGTTTGTATACTTTTAACTTTACTAAGTTTTCATACAATTTGAATATTAAAGATCATCAGCGATATTCTCTAAAAGAACAGTATTAATAGGGATTAATATTGTTGATAGTGCCAAACAAGAAAACCATCTTTTTGCCTCTTGTTCTGACCAATTTGTCTAAAAAGAAGGAGGAAGAAAAAAGTCTAGGTAGTTAGCTGGTGTTGATCCGTTGTCCTCCGAAGCCACAATAGAATTGGAAATTTGGGGGTCTGGAAGGAGATCAGATTTGAGTGGCAACTACTGTAATTCCACCTGTCCTTCATTCAGAAAGCATTCTTGAGAATTCTAGAGTTAATTATGTTGTGGGCATTTTGGTGTATTTAAGATGAAAGTGACTTGCATTAGTTAAATTGTTGATTATATCCGTTTGTTTCTATGTGGGCGTGAAATGAATAGGAGCATCATGAGCAAAAGGGAAAAATTTAGAAGGAAGTAAAAATTAGTTCCATCTCTCGCAAAGTAAATATAAACATCTCTGGGTAATCATGACTTCAGAGTTTTGATATTAGAGCTGGGGGTTACTACAGAGAGATCTTCTAATACAGGTTTTTAAGCTTTTCTTAGTTATCAAAAGACTTTTTGTTCCCTCCATACTTACTGTAGAATTGCCAGTTTTAAAATCCCAGATCAAAGCAGGTTAGATCTCACTGAAGGAAGGACCTTAAACTCATTCCCTTGCTCTCTTGGCCTCATAATACTGCTTTAAGGAGCCACCAGGAATTTCATCTTTCTAATTTGTCTTTCTCAAGGAAACTTAAAGCCTAGAAAACCATACAGCTAGTTAGTAATAAAACAGGGACTCCTTTGTCTCAGTTTAGTGCTTTTTTTTTTTAACCACAAGGTACTCTTGCAGGATTTGCCTTTATCAGAGTTAAGGGTCTGTGGTATCAGCCTGTGATTATTATTTAATGAAACATGTTTAAAACATATTTGCTATTTCTTAAGGTCCTTGAAGTTTTCTCTGCTCTAATGTCAAGGGAAATAATTACATGGTTTTTTAAAATATATATACTTCAGACTAAAAGGAGCATCTTGGAATTCTTTTGGAAAAAATTGACCTTTTAGCCAGGAAAAAAGTTTGTTTTGTGATTCTCTTTTCAGGCTTTAAATTAGTTTTCATTTAGATAAAGCAGGAAGAATAAATAGTATTTGCAGACATGTTATAGAGAAGAGCAGTCATTAATATGGGAAGGTGGTGTAAATGCAGAGTAGAGATAAAAGAATAATGTGTTAATCCTAAACAGCATTGAATTTTATTTTTTGGTCCTTAAACTTTTAAAAATTAGAGGTGTTTAAACAATTCAAAATAGTTAAGCATTATCTAATTTTTTTTAATGACAAATTTTATATTCATACTGAATATTTATTTCGGTTAATTGTATTCTTCGTTCTGAAATGCATGATTCAAGCCAAAAACTTATATCAAAATAATGGGTGATGTGAAAGCTTATAATCTAGCATTTAGTATGTATGTATTTTGCTTTCTTATAATAATAAACTCACTGATGACTAGAATTGGTCATTTAAGATGTAATTTAATACTGTAGAAGTATGATAAGGTAAGGACTTTTTAACCCTAACTGATAATGTGTCAGAAAATGTAAACTGCCTCTATTACTATTATTTCTTTAATTGTAGAGTTCATTGGTTTTAGTTTTGGCCATGATTTCTCAAAAGGATCATAATTTTTTGCTGTGACATTTTTAGGTCCGAATAAATACTGGAAAAAATACCACTTTAAAATTCAGTGAAAAGAAAGAAGAAGCCAAACGTAAGCGAAAAAACAGCTCTGGCAGTGGTCATTCTCCCCAAGAGCTGCCTATGATCAGGACTCCTGCTGACATTTACAGGTGAGTGGTGATCACAGACAACAGAGCAGTCTGCTCAGCTCTTCTCCCTTTTTGTAACTGAATATATACAGGAAAAGGTTGCTTGTAACACAGAAGGCTTTCACTGAAAAGTGAGGTATTTTGATAGAATTAGCTTAATGTTTTAAAGGCTCTCACAGGAGCTGCTGAACCCCATCACAGCTTCTCAGTTCAAAACAGTTGGAGTGTTGCTTGCTTTTTTGCTTTTCCCTCTTTGCCAGTGCTTCTAAAACATTCCCAATCTAATAAAAAAAATGTTGCATGTTAACTTTAGAAACGAAAGTTTGTGTTTCTAGTGTGCTGGGGCAGCACTTTCCTACCACAGCTATGACAGTGCGTGGCACGTGGTTTACCTTTTCACAGAGTCGATGTTAAGTGTGCTATTCCAATGGTATTTTGTTTGTTAAGAAAGCTGTCATTTGAAAATACCTATTTTTATGACCCTTATTTGTTTAATAGTGAAAATTGCTAAAAGACTTCTAAGTAGGTCTAAGATATATGTAGAATTTTGGCAAATCAAGCCGTTTTCACCCATAACCTGTGTATAAATAAACTGCAATATTTTGTTAGGCCAAAAAAATTATTTATACTTTTAAAAATAATATAAATATATCATTTGAGGCTACAAAAATATTGTGATGGTGAAATTTTTGGATATAGTTTGAATAATTTCTAGACAAGATTTTGTTTTTATAAATTTATTTGTTCATTTATTATTTTATTGGCTGTGTTGGGTCTTTTTTTGCTGTGCACGGGCTTTCTTTTTAGTTGTGGTGAGTGGGGGCTACTCTTCGGCAGGTTCCTCATTGCCGTGGCTTCCCTTGTTGCAGAGCACGGGCTCTAGACACGTGGGCTTCAGTAGTTGCAGCACATGGGCTCAATAGTTGTGGTTCACAGGCTCTAAAGCGCAGGCTCAGTAGGTGTGGCGCATGGGCTTAGTTGCTCTGCGGCATGTGGGATCTTCCTGGAGCAGGGATCGAACCCGTGTCCCCTGCATTGGCAGGCGGATTCTCAACCACTGTGCCACCTAGGAAGCCCCTCTAGACAAGATTTTTAAAAATCATTGTAAATTTATCCTCGGTTTTATGAGTTAACTAAAGAGTGTATCTTTTTTTTTTATATTGCAGGGTCTTTGTTGATATCGTGAATGGAGAATATGTCCCTCGTAAGTCCATCCTGAAGTCTCGCAGTAGAGAGAACAGTGTTTGCAGTGATACCAGTGAAAGCAGTGCTCCTGACTTCGATGATAGACGGGGAGTCTTGAGGAGCATTAGCTGTGAAGAGGCCACTTGTAGTGATGCTAGTGAGAGCATTTTGGAAGAGCAACAACAAGAAAATCATCAAAAGAAACTTTTGCCCTTATCAGTAACACCTGAGGTGTGTGTAAATCTTTAACTCTTTATTTCATATAGTATCTTTGACCAATTTTTTGAGTTAAAAAGGTGGTGGTAGCTCCATTCCAAAGGGGTATGCAATTCATTTTCCCCATTTTACAATTACTTTTGGAGTTGAAAAGATTTTTTAAAAATTGTAGCTGCTCTGTCTTCCAGGTATGGTTTATAAATCATTAATCTTATTGTCCTTATTTTCTTTTATGTAATTATTTATTGATGTTAATCCACAGGGTAATGGCATTGCTTATTTTGTAGCTTCTTTAGTTCATACATACATATTTAGTCTCAAAAGTCATAGATCCTACTTAATTCTTGCTTGTACTTTTTTTTAATAATAACATAACAAATTAATAGTCATTAGCAAACACAATATAGGTATTATAATAAAATAGTTCAAAATGAAAATATTACCACTCTTGAAGTTCTATTTCTGTGAAAAAGGAATTTTAAAATATCTTAATTAGCATCTGTATTTCATTTTGGATAGTTTTTGTTGTTGTTTTTGGTTTTTTATTTTTTTTTTTCCGGGCTGTGCCAGGAGGCATGCGGGATCTTAGTTCCCCAACCAGGGATTGAATGGAAGCATGGAGTCTTAATTAACCACTGGACTGCCAGGGTAGAAAATTATTTAGCAGCTTATTTTAAATAAACTCCACTAGACCAGACTTACAGTCATTTTATGATAGTTCAAGTAGCAGATTATACTTTTCTCTTGTAAATGCTTTGGTTGAGTTAAAGAAAAAATTGTATATATGACATAATTTTCTGTAGTCCTTCTATCTTTTGGCTTGTGCCAGTGAAATTTTTAACTCTTTGAAATTACGGAACCATTTTACAATCTAGTGAGAGCTGTAGATCCTCTCTTCAGAAAAATGAGTACACACACATACACTTTTACCTACCATGTTGCACACAGTTTTGTGTGTGGGGAAAGGAGGAGTACTGCAAGATACCAAAATAAGAATGTTATGGTTTCCATTATACCCAGACTTTGATTTTCTTTATTCTTGTGTTTGGTGGGTATTTCAGATTTTTAGTATAAAAAGTATTTAGGAAGACTGGGGAACTCATACCCATGTCAAACTGATAATACCCCCTTTGAGTCTACATCAAATATATATAAAAGTATATATCTTTATATATGTGTAAAACTTCTGTTGTTTGTGCTAAATAGTCCCTAGGTGGTGTACTAATTGTAGTAAATGGTAATTGTGGATGGGGAGATCATTAGTAATCAGGGTCAGTTTGTATGATTAGAATATTCTCCTTCCCTTCTCCCAATATAGTGATCTCAGTTGACCTGGAGAATATCCTAACTTGTTTAATAGTAATACCCTTCCATACTGTTAGAAAACAGGTGGTAGACTTTTGCTATTTTTAAGTATCTGAGAACTAGGTTTTTGTAAAGACTTAATGTGTTGTGGTAAAGCTAGAGCTGAAGTCTGGGACTTAACTTTCTTTTCATCCTGTTTAATAGCTTTGCATTTTGTTACACTTAGCACCTAGATGCTATAAATTTTTTAACATCAAAATAAATAGTTCATGATTATGGCAAGTACTTTGAAAGATATCTTTTTTGATATCTTTAAATGTTAAAATATTCTCTTTTTCAGAAGCATGTTTAGTATGATAAGATGGCTCTGTGCTCATCATGATAAAAAAGACTTTTTAGAAAAGTAGACTTTGAATTTCTTTTAAGAGCTGAACTCCACCCAAGGTCTCAACTGTGGGAGGGTCAGGGCATTTTTGGTTTTTGTTTCTTTGGTGGGACAAGCTGGAGGAAGTTAGCTTAACTATTCAAGTGATACATTGTCTTAACTAATTTTGTACACTTGGTAGACAAAGGAAAGCTAAATATACATGGAAATTTACATGTCAAATTTTAGTTTGTACATAATGAGTTTTTAGAAGATGAAAATGAGGAGGTTCCACATACCAGAAATATTTTAAAGAAAATTCATAACTTGATTTTGAAAGATCTCTGCATAAAAAGATATAGAAAGACATATCCTTGGGTTTTTTTCCAACATTTTGTACACATTATGTACATACATTACATACAGTTGACCAAAATTAAGTACAGCAAACATCTGGTTGAAATTAAAAAATCATTTTTGGTGGTGCCTTAATTTCTGTCATTGAATTAATTAAAATTTGAGACTGATACTTATTTCCACAAGCATCGGCACTTTCAATTTTCAATTTCCACTGATCTCAAATAAAATTGAGGCAACATGCAGTAAAACACTCAAATAATTGCATAAATGAACACCACCTAAGAGATGTCACTGCTGCTGAATCTAAGCTCTTGGCTCGCAGGCAGCAAGACCACCATAGGCTAGCTCATTCATCAGCTGATGTTTGACACCCTAATAGAATTCTTAATTTTAATACATTATTTTTCACAGCATGGTCTGGTTATAAATGGAATGTATGAAAGTTGAGGACCTCTTATTTACTCCTTTTTAAAAAATCCCATATGATGTTTTGTTTTCTTGCATGTGTACTATTAAAAATCTACTTATATTTGGTGGTGTAATTAAGATATATTTTAATGGTATGTGATTCCTATGAGCAGTTTGGATGTGAATGTTACAGTTTTGTCTATCAAAAAGTCTTATGAATTTACTTTTAATGAAAAGAAATGTCTAATTGGCAAATACGGGATAAAGATTTTGTGGGCATCTTATTTTCTTTTTATTATCATAATCTGACTTTTGTCTTCTAGCCTTTTTCTGGAACTGTAATAGAAAAAGAATTTTTGTCACCCTCCTTAACACCACACCCAGCCATGGCTCATCCTGTGCTACCCACCATTCCAGAACGAAAAGAAGTTCTGTCAGAAGTATCAGAAGGAACTACAAAGAGAGTTTCAAAGTTCAAAGCTGCCAGATTGCAGCAGAAGGACTAGGGCCTGCCTAGGAAATGGGAGTTTACATCTTAAAACCTAGTTTTGCAATTGTTTAGAGTATATATAGCAAAATATGTTACATGTAATTTGAAATAAGGCATCCTGAGTTAATTTGGCAGCAAGTTCTCTTACTCTTATCAATGGTATTAAAAAGAAATCAAAGTAAATATTTAAATACTTTAATATTCAGCTTGTTTTGTTAATTCTCTGAATACTGTCAACACTCTTGTTTAAGTTTGCCTTATGATGCAGTGGCAGCATTTTGAATTATTTTTCAAAGAATACTGTTCATATGCATTGTTTTTGTGTTTTCAACTAAATACTGGCAGTTTTGTACCAGCTGTGATATTGTGCACACCATATGGACCATTTTAAAGAAACTTTTAAAATTTCAAATAGATTCAACAGTTATATTACTTGCTTTAGCATTTTAAAAGCACTTTAAAAAAATCTACTTCTTGTAGGTTTACAGCTAGCTGGCTATTTTAAAAAATCTCTCCCCCTTTGACTGTCATCCTGTGATCTCTAAGGCAGAAAGCTACATGTAACCAAGGGAAAGTGTCTTTGATTGGAAGAATGGTATTTTGTAAAATGGTTTTTTCTTTTTTTTTAAGTAAAAATTTTATGAAACTTGGTCTTTAAAATGTTGTGAACTTTATGATTCAGAATTGAGTGTAGAAATGTCTGATTCATATATATGTTACATGCACCACACAATGGATCCTTGAATTCTTCCAGTTCCATAGGCAGTTTTCCGCTAGTGTGTGCAGTTTTAACTGGAATTATATTTTGGGAGAGAAGGAAAGGTCGTCTAGATGATATCAATAAATAAAATTTTAAAATAAAAAATTTTATGTTTTAATCTTTCGAACATTTTTGTTCTTTAAGGTTACTTTCCTACTAGTAAATAATTGAATAACATATTTACTTTTGGCAGAACTCCTTAAAATAAAGAGAAATTTATTCTAACATGAAAATTACACTGCAAGTGTTAATCATTAGCTTGATGCATGCTAAAATGTAGCTTTTAAAAAGCATTCTGCATTAGTACTAAAATAAGCCATCAATGCCAGTCCACCCTCTATTCATGGCTAAATATTTAAAGGTTATTTATAGCTTCTTTAATGAATTCTTGCTTAAACAAAGTGAAATTATGTCCTAGAAAAGTAGAAGCTATTTGTAACTAGAACAGCACAACTGTAAAAGTTTTATGAATATGTATTTTAATAATAAGGGGTGAGCGTGAATCCCCACAAGTTAATGGATAATTCAGAACAGAGGACTGATTTTAAAAGATTGCCTACAAATGTAGAAGATTTGTTCCTTAGTAAATTTTGATCAACTGTGCATATATTTTTAGTTAAAAAGTTTCTCTCAGCCCATCCCTCACAAAAAAGACAACAACCAAGAGTACAATCACATACACTCAGTGGAGCCGCCAACTCCAAGTGCTTGTTAAGTGAGCCTTTCTATGTTAGCTTTTTCCCCAGAAACAAACTTCATTGTGGGATGATTGTGGCATTCCTTACAGACATATAATTTCAAGAGTACTGTCATTAAATAATTTTTCATGTTCTGCAACTTTGTCTTGAGCCTTTTGTTGTTTATATAGTTTATGTTTCTTCTTGCAAATAGATGTTCCCTCATGGAACAAGATGGTAGTATGAACAAAGAAGTGTTAGATTTTCTGCTGTAGACCAAATGAAGTAGTATTGCCCCATTTCATAGCTTCAGTCTTACAGCAAAGTTTCAAGTTATGACTTAACCATATAGCTTTATTTTTCATATTAAATTTGGTATTCAATACGATTAAGTGAAGTTGATCTGTGTTCTTTTTTAAATCGTAAAACAACAGACTGAATTTTTTTTAATTTTTAATTTTGAACTAATTTTAGACCTACAGAAAAATTGCAAAAGAGAGTAGAGTTCCCATGTACTCCCCATCCAGCTTCTCCTAAAATTAAACATCTTGTATGACCATAGTACAATTATTAAAACCAGGAAATTCATTTTGGTGCAATACTATTAACTAATCTGTAGATCTTATTTTAATTTCATTGACTTTCCATGAGGCGTTCTTTTCTGTTCCAAGATCCTATATATAGGATCCCACCTTACATTTATTTGTTATTGCTCCGTAGTCTCCTCCAGTCAGTGGCAGTTCTTGTCTTTCATGACTTTGGTATTTTCAGAGTACTGCTCAGGTGTTTTGTATGATGTTCCTCAGTTTGGATTTGTGTGATCCACTCACATGATTAGAGTGAGGTTTTGCATTTTTGGCAAGACTACCACAGAAATAGACCATATCAAGAGGTTCAGATCAGGGATGCATTCTAGTGAGTCATTTCAGGGGTCCTTCATTTTGACCTGGATCACTTTAACCTTGATCACTCACTTGGTTAAGGGGCTATCTGCCAGGTTTCTCCACTTACTGTAAAGGTACTATCTCTTTCTTTGTAGTTAAATATCTTGGAGGAGATACTTTGAGATTTACAGGTTTCTTTTTCTCCTCAAACTTAAGCCCACTAATGTTTGCATTCATTTGTGGATCTTCTCTGTAACAGTTATAACTGTGGTATTTGCCTAATGGTGATTTTCTGTTTTACCCTTCCTTTCTGCATTTATTGCTTGGAATTCTTTTGTAATGAAAATCTCTGTCATTCCCCTCCCTCCACCCCCCACCCCCTGTTTATTAATTTATTTATTTGTTTCATTATGGGCTTGGGTATTCTGTTCTATGGGTCAAAGTCCAGTTATCATTATTTTGTTTGTTTAAATTGTTCTACCTTTGGCCTTTAGGAACTCCTTCATGTTGGCTCCTGAATTATTTCAACGTCTCCATCTTTTTTTGAACACTTTGTTTCTGACACCACAAAATGTTACAGGCGTGTCTTGTATTTTTCTTGCCCCAGCCTTGAAACCAGGAACCACTTCTTTAAGGAGCCTTTGATCCTTCTGTTGGAGGATGGTGTTTAAAAACCAACATCTTCTCATGTAGGCCTGTCTATTACCATTTTGGTGTCGTTGCTTCTAGGCCCTTTTAGCAGATAGGGCTAGGAAATTATGTATACTAACTGATGCACGTATCTATATATATTTGCTTATGTACATTAAAAAACATAAGTCTACACTGATACTTCTGATTCTAATCTAATACCACAGTATTCGTTCTAGTTTTTCCTTATTTATGACTTCTTTCTTCAATAAGTGAGAAACTTGGCTCTTATCTACATTGTATTTCCTTGTTTTTAAAATGCCCAGTAGAGTCGACCCTTGAACAACTCCGAAGTTGGGACACTGACTCTCCTCACGGTTGAAGATTGACATATAGCTTTACAGCTGTCCCTCTGTACCCATGGTTCTGCATCTGTGAATCATAACATACTGTAGTATGTACCTACTTAAAAAAAAACCATGTATAAGTGGACAGGCACAGTTAACACCCATGTTGTTCAAAGGTAAACTGTTGACATACAAAAGTAGTTTCAGAGTTCTAATCCTAACCCTCAGGAGAAACACATTTATTAAGTATATTGCACTATTTATGTTTAGTTCTTTTTTTCTTTGACTTTATAAGTATCAATCAAGAAACTTTTTCTTTCCCACCCCCTTCATTGTGATTGTTATTCATTTATAATAGAGTTAGTTTCATTTGTTAGTGTTTGTGTTCCATTTTGGATTGTCTCCACATTGTGGTTGGGTTTAATGGTTTATTTGGGGTGTGTGTGAGGGTATATGAGATACTAATGTAGTTCTAAGAGTCACAGCTATGTAAAAAGATAAACAGAGAAGATAAACACTCCTTCATTCCTGCTGCCCCATTCTCATTCCTGTCATCTTTCTCTCACTTCCTCATCTACCCATTGTTAGTAACCAGTCTCTTTATTTTCTTGTTTAACCTTTTTGTATTATTTTTGCACAAATAGATACACATTTTTTTTCCCTTTCTTACAGGAAGGATAACATGTAACTTCTCCACTGCACTTTAATATTTTTCAATTAATAGTATGTCCTCGTAGTCACTGTATGCCTGTTTACAGAGAATTTTTTTTTTTTTTTTTTAAACAGATGTATAACACTTTTTTGCGTAGATGTAACATTTTATCCAACCACTTTGCTGTGTATGGACATTTAGGTTTCTCATATTTTGCAATTACAAATGATGATACGGTGAATAACTTTGTTGCATATGTATTTTTGTATCGTTGCAAGTATCTTCCAGGTAGGTTCCTAGAAATAGGAGTAATGGACTATCTTTACTGTATGATTTCTTTTAAACATGATAAAGTTTGTTTTTAAAAGTATTTGTTGTTCTCTTATCAGGGACGTGGCTTTAACACATTTGCTTGCGTATCTACATTTTATTGATGATTCTTTGGTAATAACTTTGAGACACGATAGTCCTAAAGGGATTTTAAGTGTTTATAGTGATGATGCTCATTTTGCCGTATTTTTATTTGGGGGGGGGGGTGGTCATGGAAGTGATTTATAAGAGCTTTCCGTAAGTTTGAATATTTCCAGTTTTATAAAATACAGATACCCTATTATATTAGATTTGTTTTTCTCCTCCATAAAAAACAGCTTTTCAAGGATGCTAATCTTTTTCTGTCTATCCTTTTGGTGAGTGGCATTTAGGCTTTCAATTAAATGCCTGTTAAATGAATTCTTCAACTACAATAAATATTTATGGTTTTATGTGTAATCCATTGGTCAATATTGTCAAGTTTTTACCTTTTAAAATGCTTTTTCAGTTATTTAAGTTTCATTTTAAAGGAACATTCAGGATATGAAGTTTTTTGCAGTTCCCTTAAATAACCAATGAATCATAAAGAATCAGATAATATTTTTGATCATTTACCATGTGTCATGCATTTTCTGTGTACTTTATGTGGATTATTTCTTTTAATACTCACAGCAACCCAGTGAGGTGTAGGTATTAATTTTCAATCCCTTTTCCCCTTCCCTTCCCCCATTTTAGAGATAGGGGAACTAACTCTGAGAGAGATTAAGCAAGGTTTTAAGCCACACAACTATTGAGTGGTGGAACTGGAGTTTAAAACCCAGGCAGCCGTGCACTTTTTTTTTTCTTTTTTCTTTTAATATTGTTAGCCTTTTAAACAAGACCACATAGCTAGTAAGGAAATGTGTAATCTGTATATCTGTATAATCTTGCTTGTTCACAATGAGGTCACCTTTTAAAAAATATGAATTGGAAAACTTTGTTTCTTAAACTTTACACGTTAAGAGAATTCATTTTGACTTGGTGGAATGAAGGAGAAGTTTCAGTGATTTGGCCACATGCATAAGAGAAAGGAATGTGCAGATGGAGAACAGTAAAAGTAGAAGTAATTAGTGCAACAGTATTTCATTGAAAAACGCATTTTTATGTAAACTTAGACATTATATATAATACATATATGTGTAATATACTCTTCTGTTCTATAGTAGTATAAATAGTATATTCATAATCCAGTGGCCTCAAAGTGACTCTCTTTACCCCTAGTGACAGTGTGGGGTTTTGTTTTTTGCTTTGAAGTATTTTGTATAACAATGTAGCTAGTTAAATATTTCCTGTTACAACAGTTTCCATCCTCTGTGTGTGTGTGTGTGAGAGAGAGAGAGAGAGAGACAAAGATATCTTTCTGTTTTCTCTGTGTGTGCATACATGTACCTAATGTTAACAGTTTTTAATAACTGACAGTAACATTGTCAGTTACTCTGACAGAGTCCTGTAACTGTCAGGTTTGGTCTGGGTTTTTTGTAATTATGGTTGTTGTGACTTACTCTGCTGTTTGGGGCATTCTATTTACCTTGCTTGTTGATTGCCTCCTGTGCCCCAACCCTATACCCCCTTTTAATACTGTTCAGATTAAGTGCTTTCTGCTTTTCTGTTCTCTCCATTGACTTGGAAATTATATACTTGGCTATATTTTAATTTTTCGACACTTTTCTGTAAAAATGTGCACATTTATTGTAGCTACCCTCTTTCCAGCCAGTGTTTGTTATCACTTTAGTGTTTGTTGTACTTTGTCGTCATAACATCCTTTTTTTAAATTTTTCCTTTTTTTTAAGTTGAAATATAGTTGATGTATAATATTATATAAGCTACAGGTGTACAAGATAGAGATTCACAATTTTTTTTTTTTTTTTTGGCTGTGTTGGGTCTTTGTTGCCACGCGCAGGCTTCCTCTAGTTGTAGCGAGTGGAGGCTACTCTTCATTGTGGTCTGTGAGTTTCTCAGTGCGGTGACTTCTCTTGTTGTGGAGCATGGGCCTTAGGCACATAGACTTCAGTAGTTGCAGCATGTGGGCTCAGTTGCTCACGGGCGCTAGAGCAAGTGGACTTCAGTAGTTGCACCACGCAGGCTCAGTACTTGTGGCTTGCGAGCTCTAGAGCACAGGCTCAGTAGTTGTGGTGTGTGGGCTTAGTTGCTCTGCGGCATGTGGGATCTTCCCGGACCAGGGATTGAACCCGTGTCCCCTGCATTGGCAGGTGGATTCTTAACCACCCTGCCACCAAGAAAGTCCTGTGAGTCACAGTTTTTAAATGTTATGGTACACTTGTGGTTATTATAAAACATTGGATATGTTCCCTGATTGTACAATATATCCTTGTAGATTGTTTTATACATAATGGTTTGTACTTCTTAATCCCCTACTCCTGTATTGTTCCTCCCACCTTCTCTCTCCTCACTGGTAACCACTAATTTGTTCTGTGTATCTGTGAGTCAGCTGCTTTTTTGTTGATATTCACTAGTTTGTTGTATTTTTAAGATTCCACATATGTGATATCATTACAATATTTGCCTTTCTCTGACTTATTTCACTTAGCCCTATACCCTTGAAGTCCACCCATCCATGTTGTTATAAATGGCAAAATTTTATTCTTTCTTATGGCTGAGTAGTATTCCATTGTTTGAAATCTTTACCCATCATCTTCTTTACCCATGCATCTGTGGATGGACACTTAAGTTGCTTCCATATCTTGGCAATTGTACATAATGCTGCTGTGCACATTGGGGTGCATGTATCTTTTTGAATTAGTGTTTTTATCTTTTTTGGATTTATACCCAGGAGTGGAATTGATGAGTCATATGAAGGTTCTATTTTTAGTTTTTTGAGAAACCTCCATACTGTTTTCCACAGTGGCTGTGCTAATTTACATTCCCACCAACAGCGTGGGAGGGTTCCCTTTTCTCCACATCATCACCAACATTTGTGGGTTTTGTGTTCTTTTTGATGATAGCCATTCTAACACATGTGACATATCTCATTGTGATTTCGGTTTGCATTTCCCTGATGATTAGTGATGTTGAGCATCTTTGCATGTTCCTGTGTATAACATCCTTTTTTAAGTGTTCAGTTTGATGGGTTTTAGTAGATTTCAAGTTGTGCCACTAACTCACTAAACCCAGTTTTAGAACATTTCCATCATGCTAAAAAGATCCCTTTTCTCCCATTTATAGTCGGTTCCCATTCATATCCCCAGCCTCAGGTAACCACTAATTTCCTTTCTCTGTACAGATTTACTTTTTCTGGACAATTAATTTAAATGGAATCATGCAAAAGGTAGTCTTTAACATCTGTCTTTCAATTCGTGTAAGGTTTTTGAGCTACTTCCGTGTCATATGATGCAACAGTAGTTTGCTCCTTCCTATTGCTGCATAGGATTCTCTTGTATGGATATTCCACAAGTATTTATTCATTCACAGTTGATGAACACTTGGATTGTTCAGTTTTCTGGCTATTTTGAATAATGTTGCTATGAACATTCATATGCAAGTTTCTGTGTGGACATGTTTTTATTTCTTTTGAGTAGATACCTAGGAGTGGAATTGCTGGATCAGATAGTGAATTTAAGCTTAATTTATTTGAGAGATTACAGTTTTTCAAAGTGGCTATATAATTTTACATTCTCACCAGCAATGTAGGAGGTTTCCACTTTCTCTACATCCTTGGTAATGTTACCATCTTTTTTCATTATAGCCATTGTAATGCCTATGAAGCGTTATCTCATTGTTTTATTTCTTTTTAAGCTCTTTATTGGAATATAATTGCTTTATACTCTTGTACCAGTTTTTGAGGTACACCAAAGTGAATCAGCTGTATTTATACATATATCCTCATATCCCCTCCTTCCCACGATTCCCTCCCACCCTCCCTGTCCTGGCCCTCTAAGGCATCACCCATCATCGAGTTGATCTCCCTTTGTTATACAGCAGCTTCCCACTAGCTAGCTATTTTACATTTGGTAGTGTATATATGTCTCTGCTACTCTCTCACTTCGTCCCAGCTTCCCCTTCGCCCCCCCCCCCCCACACCCACCCCAGTGTCCTCAAGTCCATTCTTAACAGCTGCATCTTTATTGTTGCCCTGTCACTGGGTTCATCAGTACCATTTTTTTAGATTCCATATATATGAGTTAGCATACGGTATTTGTTTTTCTCTTTCTGGCTTACTTCGCTTTGTATGACAGTCTCTAGGTCTGTCCGCCTCATTACAAACAGCTCAGTTTCATTCCTTTTTATGGCTGAGCAATATTCCATTGTATATATGTGCCATATCTTCTTTATCCATTCATCTGTTGATGGGCGTTTAGGTTGCTTCCATGTCCTGACTATTGTAAAGAGTGCTGCAATGAACATTGTGGTACATGTTTGGAGAAACTGGATTTTTAACTTCATTTGATTTAGTTTAAATTCAAATTAAATGACTGACACTTGATTCAGTTATCAAACATTTCTGTTTAAATATGTTTGGAACAGCTTAGGCATGTGAATCTACTTTTCCAACTGTAAATTTTGTGTAATCTACAGATCTAAATACAAAAATGTTTTTGGCTATTTTGGGCTCTTTGCATTTCCATGTTAATTTTAGGTTCATCGTATCTACTACTGCAGAAATGCTATTGGGATTTTCATAGGGATTTATTGAATCTATAGATGACTTTGTGGGAGAATTACCGTGTTAATATTGAATCTTCTAATCCAGGAACGTGGAATGTTTCTTCATTTATTTGGGTCCTCATTAATTCTGTCAGGAATGTTTTGTAGTTTTCAGATTATAAGTCTTAAACTTCTTTTGTTAAGTTTATTTGTAAGCATTTTATTATTTTTGATGCTATTATGAATAGAACTTTCTTTAATATCATTTTTTAATTGTTCACTGCTAGTATATACAAGTACAATTCACTTTTGTATATTGTCTTTGTATCCTGAAATCTTCCTGAACTCAATTATTTGTTTTTGGCTTGTGTGTGTGTTTCTTAGGATCTGCTACATACAGGATCATGTTTTCTGTGAATAAAGAGAGTTCTACTTCTTTCTTTTCAGTCTTGATTCTTTTTCTTAACTGATTGCACTAGGTTGAATCTCTAGTACAGTACTTAATAGAAGTGGTAAGAACGGACATCCTTGTGTTGTTTCTGATTGGGGAGATGATCAGTTTTTCACCACTAAGTGTGATAGGTTTTGCATAGGTACATTTTATTAGGTTGAGGAAGTTTTCCTTTATTCTTGGTTTGTTGGAGTTTTCTATCATGAATGAGACTGGATTTTGTCATATGTTTATTTCTGCATCTATTGAGATAATTGTGTGGTTTTGTTCTTTGTTAATGCAGTGTGTTATTGGATTGGCCAGTAAGTTCGTTCAGATTTTTCTGTAACATCTTATGGGAAAGCCTGAATGAACTTTTTGGCCAACCCAATACCTTAGTTGATTTCCTGATGGTAAGCCAACCCTGCATTCCTGGGCTAAATCCCACTTTATATAATCCTTTTGTTGTATATTGTATAATTCTGTGTTGTATATAATCATTTTTATATGTTGAATTTGATTTGCTGATACATTATGGCAGATATTTATGAGAGAGATTGGTCTGTAGTCATCTATTCTTGTATAATGTCTTTGTCTGGCTTTTGTATCCGGATGATATTGTTCTCATGGAATGAGATGGGAAGTGTTTCTTCCTTTTCTGAATAAGTTTTGGAGGGATTGGTATTATTTCTTCTTTAAATGTTTGATAGAATTTGCCAGTGAAACCATCCAGTCTGGGGTGTTCTTTGCGGGAAGATTTGTAAGTACTACTCAGTTTCTTGTTAGAAGTTCGTTTGGATTTTCTATTTCTTCTTGAGCCCATTTTGTTAACATTGGCTTTCTACGAATTTGTCCATTTCATGTAAGTTGTCTCATTTTTTGCAATAAGGTTGTTCATAGCATTTTCTTATAATCCATTTAACTTCTGTAGGGTTGGTAATAATGTCTCTTCTTTCATTTCTGAGTTTGCTAATTTGTATCATCTCTCTTACTGTTTTGGTCAGTCTTGCTAAAGACCTGTCAATTTTGTTGATCTTTTCAAAGAAACTTTTTTATTTCATTGATTTTTCTCTGCTTTTCTTGTTTACTGTTTTATTGGTTTCTATTCCAGTCTTAATTCTTTCCTCCCTTCTCCTTGCTTTGGGCTTAGTTTGGTCTTCCTTTTGTGGCTTTTTAAGGTGTTAACTTAAGGTAATTGATTTGAGATCATTCTCTTCTAATATAGGCATTTAAAGATATAAATTAACCTCTAAGCACTGTTTTAGATGTATCCAGTGACTTTTGATCTGTGATGTTTTCATTTACCTTTATTTCTAACTATTGAGACATTTCTCAAGATGGCTGCTTTGATCCATGATTTATTTAAATATGTATTGTTTAGTTTTCAAATTCTTGAGTATTTTCCAAGTTTCTTTCTGTTACTGATTCCACTTTAATTTTGTTGTGTCTGGAGAATACTTAGTGTCAAATAATTTTAGTATAACCTTTTAATTCCTTTGATTTTTTTAAAAAAACTATTTCTTAGTGATTGCTCTAGTTGTTACAGTATGCATTTTATTTATTTTTATTTATTTATTTATTGGCTGAACTGGGTCTTCATTGCTGCTTGTGGGCTTTCTCTAGTTGTGGCAAGCAGGGACTACTCTTCCTTGTGGCGCATGGACTTCTCGTTGCTGTGGCTTCTCGTTTTGGAGCACAGGTTCTAGGTACACGGGCTTCAGTAGTTGTGGCTCGTGGGCTCTAGAGCACAGGCTCAGTAGTTGTGGTGTACAGGCTTAGTTGCTCCATGGCATGTGGGGTCTTCCCAGACCAGGACTCGAACCCATGTCCCGTGCATTGGCAGGCGGATTCTTAACCACTGTGCCACCAAGGAGGTCCCACAGTATGCATTTTAACATAACAATCTGTTGGATTTGAACCTGGAGTTGAAAAGTACAGTAACCTAAGTGAAGAACCATTGAACTCAAAGATGAATCAATAGAAGTTATACAATCGGAAGAACAGTCTCCTTATGGGACTCCTATTATGCATATGTTGATATGATTGGCTACATCCCATAGGTCTCTCTCATACTTAATTCATTTTTCTTCCTTTTCTTTCTGTTCTTCAGATTTTATAATTTCTACTCATTTGTCTCTGAGTTCACTGATTATTCTTTTAGCCGGTTTTCAAATCTGCCGTTGAATCCCTCTAGTGAATTTTTCATTTTAATTATTGTACTTCTCAACTGCAAAATTTCCATTCGGTTCTCCTTGGTAACTTCAGTCTGTCGGTGTTCTTCATTTGATCAATCAGTTTTCGTGCTTTGTTTAAACATGGTTTCTTTTAGTTCTTTGAACGTACTTATAATGGCTGATTTGAAGTCTTTGCTAAGTCCAACTTTTGGACCCCTACAAAATAGTTTCTATTTACTGCTTTTTTTTTTTCAAGCGTATGGGCCACACTTCCCTGTTTAAAACTGGACATTTCAAATTCTACATCGTAACAACCATAGATTCTGATCCTCTCCTGCCTGGGGTGATTGTTGTGGTTTGTTTGTTTGTTTGTTTCTGTCACTTGCCTGGAATAATTATGTGGACTGTGTTTCTTCCATAGTGTATAGCCTCAGTTCCCTTCATATATATATATATATTTTTTTTTTTAATTCTGTTTTTATTTTTAAATCTGTCTTCTTATGGACTGCCCTTGGATCATTACATCTTAGTGGCCAGCCACTGATTGGTCAGAGGTTATACTGAAACATTTTGGGCTAATAAGGCTGCTATCATTTGTCAGTGCACCTGAGTGTGGTTTAGAGAACACACTCAAGATCCATGCAGTTTACAAATCTTCCCAAGCTTTTATTTTTACTTTGTTCAGGCTTTCTGTGTTTCCTCCGTGTGTGTTTGTGTGTGTATGCGTGCACATGGGTGCAAAGCCTCAGAGATGTGTCTCTCTAAGGTGTCTCATCAGCATGTACATAGATAGCCTAACGTGCCCACAGTCTTTAAAAATGTGAGTGTTTCAAGGCTGTCTCCCTAGATCCTCCTGTGGAATTTCTAGAGTCTTCTGATCTCTTGGTTCGCCCAGCTTGTTTGCAACCTCAGGGTACTTGTGATGTGGGCCATTCCCCCCCCCCCCCCTTTTTTTTTGCAAAGCTCCTGGGCATTGGGGTTTTCCACATTGCTACAAATATAATCAGCTCTCTTCTGCATAAATGCCTCTGGTTTTAACAAATTGTCCCACCAACTGTTGCTCCAAAGGAGCTGGGGTGAAGGAGGATAGGTAAAATGTCACACTGCTGTCATTCTTACCCAAAGTTCAGTGGTTTTCTTGAATACAAACTTCTCAATTTGTTTTATGCCTTTGGTCAATTTTCAGAGTACAGAAATAGTTGCTTTTGACAATGTTGTCCACTTATATCTTTTCTTTTGGGAGAACATGTTAGCAAAGGTCTTCACTTTGCTATTCCTCTCAATTATCTGTTAAAGAATTTTTTTCTAATGTGTAAAACTCTTTAATGTAAAATTCATGTAAAACTCATGAATTTACCATTTCTAGTGTTCTTCATTCCCTTTTTTTTTTTTTTCAGTTTTTGGCTGCATTGGGTCTGCATTGTCATTGCTACACACGAGCTTTTTCTAGTTGCAGCGAGCAGAGGTTACTCTTCATTGTGGTACATGGGCTTCTCGTTGCAGTGGCTTCTCTTGTTGCGGAGCACGGGCTCTAAGCTCTTGGGCTTCAGTAGTTGCAGCACGCAGGCCTTAGATAGTGTGGGCTTCAGTAGCTGTGAAGTCCCTTCATTACTTTTTGTATGTTCAAGTTTCCATCTGATTTTATTTTCCTCCAGTCCGTAGAACTTCCTTTAACAGTTATTTTAGAACTGGTGTGATAGACCAAGTTCTGTCAATTTTTGTCTGAAAATGTATTAACTTTGCTTTCACTTTTGAAAGATATTTTTGCTGGGTATAGAATCCTACGTAGATTGGTTTTTTTCCTTTAGCACTTTGAATATGTTTTTCCATAGTCTCTTGCATTTTATAGTGTTGTCTTTGTTCTTCCAAATGTGATGTATCTTTTTCCTCTGGCAGTTTAATTATGATCTGCATACGTGTGATTTTCTTTGTGTTTAGTCTTGTTGGGGTTTGTTGAACATGTTGAAAATGTGGATTTAGGGTTTTCATCAGATTTGGAAATATGTTGGCCGTTATTTCTTTAAATGTTGTTTGCCTCTTACCTCTCCACTCCTTTTGGAACATCAATTATATTCATAATACACAATTTTTATTGCCCCATAAGGTCACTGAGGCTCTGTTCATCTTTTCAATCCATTTTCTCTCTGTGTTTCATGTTAGGTAGTTTTTATTACGTGTTTTTAAGTTCACTGATTTTTTTTTTTTCCTGCAACATCATCTTTGCTTTTGATCACATCCAGTAAGTTTTTTTTTTCAGATATTGTCTTTTTTTACCCCTAGAATTTCCATTTGATTCTTTTTTTATACCTAAAAGTCTTTCATTTCATTTCCCTCTCCATTATGTTAATAATTTCCTTTAAATCATTAAGCATATTTGCAATAATTGTTTTAAAGTTCTTGTCTGCTAATTCTACCATTTCTCTAATTCCTGCAGCATGTTTGTAGTTCTACTGACCGTTTTTCCTTCTGAGTATGCGTCACAATTTGCTGCTTATTCTCATGGTTAGTAATTTTTTATTTGATGCTAGAAATTATTTTATTAATCTTTATGTTTTTAAATAAATCTAGATTTATAGAAGAGTTTCAAAGATAATTGAGCGGGTTCTCATACATCCCTAACCCAATTTAAGTTCCCCTCATATTAACGTGTTATATTACCAAGATATGTTTGTCAAAACTAAGAAATAAGCACAATGCAATACTATTAGCTGAACCACAGAGTTTATCTGAATTTCACCAGTTCTTCCACCAGTGTCATTTTTTTCCAGGACCCATTGTAGGATACTACCTTGCATTTGGTGGCCTTGTCTTCTAGCCTCATCCTATCTGTGACAGTTTCTCAACTTCTTGATTTTCATGGCCTTGATACTTTTGAAAAGCATTGGCCAGCTAATTTTATAGGTTATCCCACAATTTGGGTTTGTCCAATGTTTTCTTATGATGAGCGTGGGGTTATAAGTTGGGGGAAGAATATCATAAAGCTGAGGTGCCTTTCTCTTCACATCACTTCATCAAGTTGCTGGTTGGCTTCTCCACGGTAAGACCAGTCTTGTTCTGCTTGGATTCCTTCTCTGCCTGCCGTAGACCAAAAAAATGAGAGAGAGAGAAAGCCATGGTGGTGATAGGATCCACCTCATTTGTTTCTCTTTGCTCCTAGTGCCAGAGAATACTTGTGTTATGTATTGTGAGCAGTTTTTCAGCTGTTTATGGTTCTGTACCAGTTTACTCCTTCCAGACTAGAATCAGAAGTCATTGGCAGGACCTTAAGTTCATTGACTGGAATTTCTCAGTTAATCTCATTGCTTGCAGTTCCTCAGAACTCTACCATTGCAAGGGTTAGCTTATGGTTTACACATTCCCAGGAGACACTCCACCTCAGCCCGCCCCACCAAGAGCTGGAGCAGATAGAAACAAGCTTTCTTGTTTCTGTTTTATTTTGATAGTGGGAAAATGCGTCTTGATCTGTCCTTTCACTCTGGCTACAGCTCCTCATGGCCAGTCTCACTTCTAACACTTCTTCATTGATCCCAAAGAATTGCCTCCTATTTCCTGTGCTTTCAAAATATAAACCTCTGGGTTAGTTCCCAGGACAGCACCAACCTGATGCTAATGGTTTTAGCTTTCTGTTAACTTTCTTGCATATTAGGTTCTATATTTGAGAAGATATTTATTATATTTTATTTAGCATTTCTAAAGATTTTATAGCAGGAGGGCTAACAGCGTATATTGTCTATAGTATTTTTGAGAATTTTTCCTGTGTAAAGCGCTATTCTATGCCCTAAAGAAGGCCATATATTGCCTTCAAGTGGTTTATCCTATTTGCGAAGCCAGGTCAAGTGTGTGCATCAAAGGAGAACATCATAAAAGCTATAAGAGATGTGCAGTGAGGGTTCAAACAGAGTCGTTTGTCCTCTTTGGGGTGAGAGAATTGGCAACTAGTTCACATTAGAGGAAATACTTTAGGTAGGATAGAAATCAGTAGATGTACAGGACAGAAGAAATCCTGGTATTATAGTGAAATTAGAACCTACACAGGGTTTTATTTATGCTATATTTAAGTTCTAAGTGCCCTGAGTCTATTAATGAGTAAACATTTATTTTTGGGGACCCAAGATTTTTTTGCCAGTGCACATTTGGGGTCTTGGAAGGTAAATTGAAGGTAAGAGTGGGATGTCAGTGCTGATTTAGTAATGAATCCTATTTGCAAAGGAGGAATGGTATAATCTGGTGAAAATTATAGCGTAGACAAAATTTTTGTTCATTAGAGCAGGCTCTGGTATTCTAAGATATATAAAGCAGTGTTTAGGCTAGATCCACCTGTGGTCACAAAGGCTAAAAGAGTTAAGTTTAATTTTCTACAGTTATTGGAAATCTTTCAAGGAGCACTTGTTAAGAAATAATTGAGGTGTAACCAAGGAACACCACTCAGACCCTTTTCAGAAAAGTGAAGCTTGCAAATGCTTGTCAGAACTTAAATGTGTTTTAGGATGTAGTCTGGTGTCTTCATACTTAAGACTTGCGTGTGGTCATTACATATTCCAAATGTGGTCTCTGTTGGGTCTTTTAATAAGAGACTAACTCTCAGCGGCTATGTCAGTGTTAGAACTATGCAAGAATCTCTGAAGAATTAGGAAAACTTTTTTGAAATTTGTTGATTTCTGAAAAGCAAAGAGATAAGTAAATAATTATACGTAGAATTGGTTAAAGGGAAGAAGATACAAAAAGCAAGTCTGTTGATTTTAAAACTGTAAAATACTTTTGAAAAGTTACTTTTTTATGTTACAATGTAATCAACTAATTAGGGTCTGGGATGGGAAATTCCATGATGTTTAATATCAGATGTACTAGGGAACATTCCCTCATGAGAGTGAATCCCAGGAACACTGAAGGATTTGAGAGTTCTGAGGGTAGAGCCTGGACCACACCATGGAAAGGCTGTGTTTTACTATTATTATTCTTCACACCCTACATCTTTGTGATATTTAACCTAACCTCAGCACACTTTGGGGCTGTTTCTCCTTCTACTGACCAGACAGAATTTGTGGCTCACAGAGCCTGAATGTATAGTGGCCATGGGCTGGAACTGGCTGCCTGCAGTGGGAATACCCATTCTCTCAGATCAGACCGGGGCTGAAGAAGCTATCAGTCAGTAGACATCCTCTCAGGAATCAGTGCTGGACTCATTACTCATGCAGCATTCTCTTGCTTTGGAAATTTGAAAATGGCAGATTTCTGTATCCCAATAGTGGTGAATGCAGCTGTTTTTGTTGTTCATTTTAGCAAAGGAACGACTTCTGCAAAAAGATGAACTAGGATTAAAAGAAATCAGATGTGTGTATTTGGTATGCAATATTTTTGTATTACAAATAGCTACATTCTAACCCACATTAACCTCATGATAAGTGAATTTTGCCAACTCCTGCTGTGTCTTTTAAATCAAATCCAGTAAATCACTGCGAATGTTCTAATTTCTAAACAAACTAGCCTTCCAGTAGAGGTACTTTAACACTGTACTGCAAATTAGACAACCTAAGATAAATGGATCATCTTTGTTAATTATGTAGTTTAATTGATCAAAACTACCAGATAGGGTTTTATTTGTAGCCATTTTGCTTAGTATCAAATTCTATACTATTAAATAGCTTGTGAGTCATATATTTCAGGTTATTAAGATATATGCTATTATTTAGCCTCTGTTAACCTTATTAAGTACCTTTTTTTGGTCTAGTTCATGGCACAATATGAAATTGCTTTTAATTGAGATGACCAACTTCCATTAGATTGTTCAACCCCCATTGTGTACACGAACACAAAGCACTTTTCATTTTTGCTCTATTGATCGAGCAGCAATTTGCTTGAACTATATTCAGAACCTGGTGGAGTAAGATGGGAGATTTCTCCAAATGTTCTTTTTGCTGGTGGTTTTTCTCTCTGGCAAACCCCACTGTTTGCATGTAACTAATTTTGCACGCCAGTAGGTAGCAGTGGTGAGCAGAGGCACCGACAGAAAGCTGCCAGTCAGCGGTTATAAATTATTATTCATTTCTGTTATAGGTGGGGTGTGCAGTCAGTTACAGTAATAATTACCAGGACTAGAGGGTTTCCTAGGCAACCAATTTCCCCCCTCATTCATGCTGTTGCCGAGAGAGTGCCTGTAAAGCATGACATTGCTGTATTCTGAGGTTTGTTGCCCCCCTGCTGCTTCAGGTTTGAGGTTAGTTACAGCATCATAAGGTGCTCTCAAGCATAGAGAACTCAGGCTGGGCTGAAAAAGCAGACCGGCAAGAGAGCCTCTTCTCCACTGTTTCACTTTTAAGGAAAAGGGCTCTAAAAATGCAAATTCTACAACCTGCCTGATAACATTGGTAAGATCTCTAAGTTGTAGAACATTTTATTTGTTATTTATTTTGGAGAGAATGGGCAATTTCGTTTTAAAATTTTATTATTTAAAAAAATGTGCAGAAACAGACCTGAAACCAGACCTTGCCTTAGGATTTGAGTCAGATAAATCAATGGGGATCTGTCATAGCTAATCATGGATGTGTTTGTTGTTTATTCAGTTTTATGAAAATGGTTCACAAAGAGGACGGTAACACATTCTTCCTGCAGGAGCAGGATTAGTCCTTTCTGTGGTAGGAAAATAATAGAAACCACATCTGTTATCTGGGATCTCTACATGAATCATATCCTACATTTTGGGGGCTCTCTAAAATCTTTCATTTTAATGAACTTACATCAAGTGCTCTGCAGTGATAAAAAGTAGTATTTGTTTGTGTCTGCTATGAAAAAAGATAGGAGATTCATGTTTCAGTCTTTCATGCAGATGTGAAATGTTTATCCATTTACAACGCAGAAGTCACAAACCCAGACATGATGCATCCAGATCTCATTCTCTGCTAGATGATTACAAAAATGTTGGGGACCTCACTTGTGTATTTATTACCTTGTATTTCCAGTGAGATGTAAGCGGTCTTCCACTCTGTGCGTAGAGGGTTGCAGACCAACACAGAGCTGCTCATGACCAAAGGCTTCGTTCATTGTATGTGAACCGTGGCCAGGTTCCTGGGTTTCCAGACCTTCTTACACTGTGTGCAGACTCCTGCTTTCTCAGAAAGAACCAGAAGGGACCACTCTCTGGCCCCATCGCAGCCCTCCCCTGTTGTGGTCAGCTGCTCACGCTCCGGGAACCAGCATACCACTCACTGTCCCTGCTTCCCCTTAGAGGGCTCTAAACATTGCCTGCCTGCCCCAAGCCCCTGTGCAGGGTGGCGGTGAACCTCCAGTCAGGTACAGAAGCAGTGAGCAGGGGTGTGCACTGCCTTGGTCCTGCAAGAGGCCAGAGCTAACAGCTCTGTGCCCTTAGCCCTCCCTATGTGTTTTGGGAAAACTGCCTTCCGCCATTGACCCAACTTCTGCTCCAGAATACAGGCCCCAGGGCTCAGCTGCACTGGACTGTGAGAGCATGTAGGTCACCAGTTGCCTGAAATATCCCACTTCCCACTTAAGGGAATCCTGAAGTCCAGTTTCTTAAAAGAACCTCAAAGGTACTGAGCATAAGTCTTCAGTCACCCTGTTGAATGTGGGCTTATGAAGTGATTCATAAAAATGAAATGTGTGGACTATGTTTTTGATATTACAGATGCTGTAAAATATAATTGGCTATGTGAATCCACCAGGATGGGTTCATCTAAAGTTTAGGTTTACTTTAAATAGTTTAATAATCTTTTAAAAAGTATTCATAAGCCAAAACTATGAGGCTAGCACCTGCTAGCCCAAACAGTTTTATCAACTAATCCCAGCTTTCCTCTGATTGGTTTAATAGCCTAAATAGAAGGGAGTGATTTTACTGAAACGTATGGTGTGGTATACTTCAGGTGAGGACTTCTGCCCAGTTTAGCAAAGGAAATAATTTTATATTTCATATTGCATACCTCTCTGTGCTGCAAATTATCTAAAGTGCTTAGCTAAACTAACGTTCTAGATTAGATAATGCACAGATAACAAGGCTCACGGTAAATTAAAGACATGCAATGAAGTCATTATTTCCTTAGAGACAAGTACCCTTGCAATACAAAGTCAGAAAAAGTGGGTGATCTCAAATGAGGCCATTTTGAACTCTAGATTCAAAATAATCCCTTTTAATTGTATCTTCTGTATCTCTGGATTCTGGAGAAAGAAGGAACACCTTAATCTGCAGAAAGAGGCCAGTCTCCTGTTTATAGTAATGATAAACTAGGAAAAGTTGAGCAGCTCTTTGATTATAAACTTGTTTTCTTGTTTGTTTTTTTTTAATAATTGAACTGTTTTAGGAAACATCGTTAAAATCTTAAGGCTAAAGCATTCTTTTTTTTTTTTTTTTTTTTTTGGTCTAAAGATTATCCTGCACCCTAGACAAAGGAAATATTTAAACTGTTAAATTTGAACAAAGATACTGTCTGCATATGACTTCTCTGAAGCCCTATAAAAATTCTTTAAAATTGCCTATTCACTCAAATTTACTGAGTGTAGCAAAAATGTCAAAGGCATAAAGTCAGAGAAGATTGAATAAAATAATGCAGAAAGACAGATTAGTCATGCACAGACCCACACAGCCTTTCAGAGCACACAATACCACTTTTTATTACCGCTCTATCTTTACAAAGACTACGTTCAATACATAGAAGATGATACATGGTCAGCCATGTCATCTGCCTTTGATTCCAGGACTCATTTATCTGGGCCCTTTTCACAATGACATTGATGAGAGATCTCAGTGTTTTCAGAGCATTGTTTTATTTATCATATATAATGGCTGGTGAAAAAAAAACAGGAATTATGTCACCGATAGCACATAAAAGAGTTGCATAGAAGATTCTGTGACAAAGTTTGGTAAAACAGAACAAGGAAGCTCATGTAAATGTTCTTTCCTCTGCTCTCTCCCCTGCTGCGCCTTCTCCCTCATTCTCATCCCTCAAAGATCTGCAGATAACTGTTGGAAAATATCAGGAAAATGTTTGTTAGGCTGAGTGTAGGATACCCCAATCCTTGCAAACCCTTCACAATTTCATTTTTGTTTAAATTTAGAACATAACTTTAATTACTTGAGAGTCGCTGACCATTATTTATGCATTTGCAAAGGGAAAGGAGACTATTTGTCAGTCACAGTTTTGTATCTTGCAAATTTAATAAAGAGCAGCCCTTAAGATAGAATTTCTTAGGCTGCCACAATTGACAAAAGCCAGCTAATGTTGAAATGTCAACAGCAAACCTCATCAACAGGCCGCACTGCTGTGCAATCAAGAGCGCGCCAAAGCTCCCTGTAAACAAATGTATGCGATGTGCGTGTGTGGGGGCGAAGGCCCATGGTCCCAGTGCTGAGGGGACCTATAGCACATGCTGGCAGTGCAAGCACATCAAGAATGCCTCAGGAGAAAAGCTCCCTTCCACAGTTAGGAAGGACTGAGGTGGCGACTGACAGCTGCCTTAGAAAAGGTTACCTGACATACGTTCTTTTGGGGGGATCTCATTTCCCTGCCTGTGGGGGATGCTGTCAGAGAGAATGCTGGACAGTTCAGGGGAGCTTCATGTGTTGGGAGCATGCACCAGCCTTTTCACTGGACATAAACACTTTTCTACAGAACCCTGATCCTGGTGGTCATCAACGGCTCGTCCCTGGGATGTGCGGGCAAGAGGGTCAGGTTTCATCCTCCAACTCCACCTGCTCCTGGCTGATTCACCCTTGGGCATGTCATTCTACTTCTCTGAGCCATGTTCCTCACTGCAGAAATCCAGACAGCACCATGTAGGAGGCTGTGGGGCCGCGATGAAGTATTGCATGTGGAAGTGCCTTATGGAAGGTGATCCGTATCACTTTTCTGTGTGGAGTGAGCACAAGTTCTCTTTGTCCTTTGGAGGTTTGCTTTGGTTCTCTTTCCTTGATTGAGTGGTCTTGCCTTTTTCTGTTCCATCACCATCCTCTTTGCAGACTGGTAGGCTGCAGACCCAGAGGACCTCCAAGTGAACAGAGGCTCAGATGGGAAAAGGTCTTCCCTGAGGTGCCAGGGTTTCAGCCTTAACCCCTTCACACATTTGACATCAGGCAGGAAGGGAACGTACAGACTGCCTGGTTAGAATGCTTGGGTGAGGAGGCTCAGAAGTTAGAACTGCACTTCTGCCTGCCCACAGCTGCTCACGTGCCTCCTTTTCTCCCAGTTCATCGAGAGTTCAGAAATCTAGACCAGTGCATGGTGATCACCTCCCCCTCTCTCTCCCCCTCCCTCTCCTCTCTCATTGCCCAAGGCTGGCCGCCAGGGCCCAGAGACCCCCAAACTAGGATGTACAGCTCTGCTTCCCTCCTGCCCCGCATGACGAATGAAGGCATGGCACCTGCCGTCCGAGCTCATTAGGTCCTGTGGGAGAGAGGAAGGGGCAGACCTGGGGGGAACGAGTTTTTTGAAAGGGGTCGTGTGCCATTCATCTCCTCTAACGAGAACATGCATCTGCCTCAGCCGTCTTCCAGTTGCTGGGCAGTGCTGTGAATGTCCCGATGTTCTTCCCTTCCTTTGTGAAGGCTCCTGCAGGCAGAAGTCCAAATGTTTAGAGGAGGGGGAGCTGGTGGGAGGCAGGAGCCGCCGTAAGTGCTCTCCTGCCCTGTGAGGTGGGGTGCTGCTTCTCCAGGCTTGGGTTCCCAATAGTTCATTTGTTTAGTCAGACGTCTTCCCCAATCCTCTATTGTGTGGTAGCTGTTGGAGACAGAATAATAAACAAGACAGGTCTGGTCACTGCTTTCATGGAACTTAGAGTCTAGTGAGAAAGAGAGCATAAACACACAATGGGCTGGAGGGTTACTGGGTGGGGCTGGGGTTCAGGAAAGGCCTCTCTGGAGGAGGCAGCAGCTACCAAATCTGAAGGATGAGCAGCAGTGAGCCACAGGCAGGAACTCCTGTTCTGTAGGGTTGGTTTGGGACCCAAGGCTGACAGAGGCCCCAGGTGTTTGGAGAGTCACCAGGGCCGTGCTGGCCATGAAGGGTGTTGTTCTCAGGGCAGTGGGAAGCCCTTGAGGGTTCTGAGCAGGACAGTGACTGGACCTGCCTTACATTTGAAGAAAATCACTGGGTCCACTCCCTTCAGAATTGATTGTGGGAGGCCAAGCATGGAAGCAGAGAGACCAGGAGAGAAAGGGACAAATTTAATATAAATTTTGTAGTCAGAATTGGGTGGGACTTGCTGGTGGACCAGTGTGGGGAGGGAGGGCATGAAAGAGGCTCCACCCTCACCGTCTGGCTTGGGTGGGACCAACAGGCCGGCCTGGCCGAAACTAAGGAGTTGTGGCATTAGTGGCTGGAAGGCCTGTGGAAATAACATAGGTCACCCTGCTGAGGGCAGAGAGGTGAAGCATCTGGCTCAAGGCGGTCACACAATTCTAGAACCCTGGCCCCTGCCTGCTGGTCTAGCCTCTCTTCACCACATTTTTCAAAGCTAGTTGAGTCAGAGATGTAAAATGATCTCTCTAAGCCTGTTAATTGCAACATTACACACAATAGTGAAATATTGGGAAAATCTAGGTGTCTAACAATAAGACACTAGCTAAGAATAAATTATAAAGATGTATTTTGTGGCTATTAAAATGGTTTTTAAAGACTAATAGAATAACATTGGTTAATGTTCACGATGTATTCAATGTTATATGAAAACAGGATATGAATATTCTATTTTGTGAAAAAGACCTAAATGCACATATAGGTAATTGTATTAGGGTTCTGCAGAGAAACAGAACCCATAGGAGGTATGTATACACACATTTATGCACACGCGCTTGTGTGTGAATTGAGAGAGAGCAAAAGTGAAAGAGAGAGAGGTTTAAGGAACTGGCTCATGCAGTTGTCAGGGTGGGCAAAGTCTGCAGGGCAGGCCAGCAGGCTGGACACCCAGGTTGGAGTTGATATTGCATCTTGAGTCTGAGGGGTGTCTAAAGGCAGAATTTCTTCTTCCTCTGGGAACCTCAGGTTTCTCTTTTAAGACCTTCAACTGATTGGACAAAGCCCACCCACGTTATGGAGCCTAATCTGCTTTACTGGAAATCTACTGATGTAAAGGTTAATCACATCTAAAAAATACCTTCAAAACAGCATCTAGACTGATGTTTGACCAGTAACTGAGCACCACAGCCTAGCAAGTTGACACATAAATTTCATCATCACAGTAATGACGAGGAAGACTACGACATCAATGTTAGAAGGATTCTGGGGCACTTGTTTATATTTTCCTCTCTCTTCCCCAAGTTTCAACAGTAAGCATAGGTTTTAAATTTTAGTACATAAAATATAAACAATTAAAATAATAAAAGTGTTGTCTTTGCCCATATGAGGAAATAATTCTTTCAATATCTGCAAAAGAGGCTTGTTTGTTCCAACTGCTCCCCTCCAGTGGTGCCGTTTAGTATCTCTTAAATTTACCATTTAAAATACAGAATAACCTGAAGACAACTGTACTTCAGTTTCAAAAGTCACCTATAATCTCACCATGCTATCAGAGCTGTAGTTTTTCTGCTGTAATTCATTTTAGTTTTTTCCCCATGGTGTGCATATACATGACATTTCACCTTACTTTTCAAAATTTCATTAGTATTCCGTTGCATGATGGCAACTCCTCTAATCCCCTATTGTTGGGCATTGATGTCCTTCCTAGTTTTCTGCTATTGGAAATGATTTGGTCCTAAACAGCCTTGCATACAGCTCTTTGCACATGTATCTGATTATTTTCCTTAGGATGAATTCCTAGAAGAGGAATTTCTGGGTCAAAGCATATGTATTTTTACAAAATTGGACCTGAGTACCTAGAATGGATTTATCATAATCCTTGGTGCATACACGCTCATCCTTGGACTATGCATGGCCCATATGTGGTGTAATTATTTAAGTGATATTTTTAGTAACATGAGCCCACTATCCAAAACACAAACTAAGAATCTGACAATAATCTATGATTCCCTCCACATCCCCACCTTCCTTTACAATTCTCTCAATTCTCTGTTTATTCCTTTGCTTTCTTTTCTATGTATTTTTATTGTGTCTACATTCTATTCCTAAAATTATATATTTTTATTTAGTTCTTTCCAACTTTCAAAGGGTACCATCCTGTATACAATGTTTTGTGACTTTTTGCAATTAATATTATACTGCTGAGATTCTTCCAGATTGTTGCATCTCAGCATTGTTCACTCATGTGTTGTGTTCCCATAGAGTGTTCCACTGGGTGAAAATACCAGCTAGTTATCCCACTCGTGATGAATGTTTGGGTTGTTTCTGGGGTCGTGGTGCTGTGAGCAGTGCTGCTGCAAACCTTCTTGCGTGGGTCTCCTTTTATACACATGCAGGGTTTTCTCTTGGGTATATATACCTAGGAGTAGAATTACTGTGCATATTCAACTTTAGTAGATAATTCCAAGATGTTTTTCTAAAGTGATTGCCTCTCCAACAGTGTATGTGAATCCACATCCTCTCCAACACTTGGTGTTATCGGACTGGTGCTGTTTGTTAATCAAATAGGTGTAAAGTGGTTTTTCATTATGGTCTTTTCTTTTTTTTTAATTTTATTTATTTATTTATTATTTTGGGGGGTACACCAAGTTCAATCATCTGTTTTTATACACATATCCCCGTATTCCCTCCCTCCCTCGACTCCCCTCCACCCTCCCTCGAGTCCCCCCCACTCTCCCCATCCCAGTCCTCTAAGGCATCTTCCATCCTCGAGTTGGACTCCCTTTGTTATACAACAACTTCCCACTGGCTGTTTTACAGTTGGTAGTATATATATGTCTGTGCTACTCTCTCGCTTTGTCTCAGCTTCCCCTTCACCCCCTCCCCCCAAACCTCGAGTTCTCCAGTCCATTCTCTGCATCTGCATCCTTGTTCTTGTCACTGAGTTCATCAGTACCATTTTTAGATTCCGTATATGTGAGTTAGCATACAATATTTGTCTTTCTCTTTCTGACTTACTTCACTCTGTTTGACAGACTCTAGGTCTATCCACCTCATTACATATAGCTCCATCTCATCCCTTTTTATAGCTGAGTAATATTCCATTGTATATATATATATACCACATCTTCTTTATCCATTCATTTGTTGATGGGCATTTAGGTTGCTTCCATGTCCTGGCTATTGTAAATAGTGCTGCAATAAACATTATGGTACATGTTTCTTTTGGGATTGTGGTTTTCTTTGGGTATATGCCCAGAAGTGGGATTACTGGATCATATGGTATTTCTATTTGTAGTTTTTTAAGGAACCTCCAAATTGTTTTCCATAGTGGCTGTACCAACTTGCATTCCCACCAACAGTGCAGGAGAGTTCTCTTTTCTCCACACCCTCTCCAACATTTGTTGTTTCCAGATTCTGGAATGAAGGCCATTCTGATTGGTGTGAGGTGATACCTCATTGTGGCTTTGACTTGTATTTCTCTGATGATGAGTGATGTTGAGCATCTTTTCATGTGTTTGTTGGCCATCTGTATGTCTTCTTTGGAGAAATGTCTATTTAGGTCTTCCGCCCATTTGTGGATTGGGTTATTTGCTTTTTTGGTATTAAGCTGCATGAGCTGCTTGTATATTTTCGGGGTTAATCCTTTGTCCGTTGTTTCATAGGCAACTATTTTTTCCCATTCTGAGGGTTGCCTTCTAGTCTTGTTTATGGTTTCTTTCGCTGTGCAAAAGCTTTTAAGTTTCATGAGGTCCCATTTGTTTATTCTTGATTTTATTTCCATGATTCTAGGAGGTGGGTCAAAAAGGATCTTGCTTTGATGTATGTCATAGAGTGTTCTGCCTATATTTTCCTCTAGGAGTTTTATAGCGTCTGGCCTCACATGTAGGTCTTTAATCTATTTGGAGTTTATTTTTGTGTATGGTGTTAGGAAGTGTTCTAATTTCATTCTTTTACATGTTGCTGTCCAATTTTCCCAGCACCACTTATTGAAGAGGCTGTCTTTTTTCCATTGTATATTCGTGCCTCCTTTGTTCATTATGGTGTTGATTGCATTTCCCTGATCACCAATAATGTTGGTCTGTCTGAGACTGCTCAAGCTGCCATAACAAATACCAAAGACAGGTTGGCCTAAATAGCAGATATTTATTTCTCACAGTTCTGGAAGTTGAGAAGTCCAAGGTCAGGTGCTGGCAGATCAAGTTCCTGGTGAAGGCCCTCTTCCTAGTTTATAGAGGGCTGCCTTCTTGCCATCTCCTCACATGGTAGTGAGAGAGAAAGAGAGAGAGAGGGGGAGAGAGAGAGAGGTTCTCTCTCTCAAGTTTCTTTTTATAAGGGCACTAATCCCATCCAGGAAGGGGATCCACCCTCAGCATCTGGTTACCTCCCAAAGTCCTCCAGATATCATCACACTGGGGATTAGAGTCTCAGCATATTAATTTTGGAAGGATACGCACATTCAGTGTATAGTATTTTCTCTTACTGCCATATTTACCTACTCTTCTGTGACATGTCTATTTATGTCCCTTGCCTATTTTTCCATTGGGCTGCTTCTGCTCTTCTTATTGATAAGAATACATTTGTGATATTAATTTTTTGTCATTTATGTGTGTTACCAAACATCTTTTGTCTCTACTTTTAGAGGTACCTTTTTTTTATATAAATTTATTTATTTACTTATTTATTTTATTGGCTGTGTTGGGTCTTTTTTGCTGTGCGTGGGCTTTTAGTTGCGGTGAGTGGGGGCTACTCTTCGTTGTGGTGCGTGGGCTCCTCATTGTCGTGGCTTCTCGTTGTGGAGCACGGGCTCTAGGCACGTGGGCTTCAGTAGTTGCAGCACATGGGCTCAATAGTTGTGGCTCACGGGCTCTAAAGCACAGGCTCAGTAGTTGTGGTGCACAGGCTTAGTTGCTCCGCGGCATGTGGGGTCTTCCTGGAGCAGGGATTGAACCCGTGTCCCTTGCATTGGCAGGCGGATTCTCAACCACTGCGCCACCTAGGAAGCCCTCCCCTGGATCTTTATTGGAGTATAATTGCTTTACACTGTTGTGCTAGATCAGCTAGAGGTATCTTTTTTTATTGAAGTATAGTTGATATACAATAGTACATAAGTTACAAGTGTACAATATAATGACTCACAATTTTTAAAGATTATACTCCATTTTAAGTTACTATAGAATATTTGCTCCATTTCCTGTGTTGCACAGAGGTATCTTTCGATAAATATAAAATTCTTAATTTTAATGTAGTCAAATGTATTCATCTTATTTTTTATAGTCACTGATGTTTGTTTAAGGGAATCTATTCCTACCCCAAGGTCTTAATGATATTTAGACATATTTTCTACTAAGAAGTTTAAAGTTTTGTTTTTAACATTTAAGTCTTTAATCCATCTGGACTTGGTTTTCCAACATGGTGTGAGGGGAAGGTACCATTTCTTCTTTTTCCAGATGGCTAATCATTTTTTTCAACTTCACCTATTCAAAAGGTTCTTTTCCCTGTGCTGTTCTGACATAACTTTTGTCATATACCTCGGTGTGAGGTTCTGTTTCTGGGCTCTCTGTTTCTCTGGTGGGTTTATTTTTCCTTGCACCAATACCACACTGCCTTGATTACCATAGCTACCATACCAAGTGCTGACATAAGATAAACCAAGTCCTTCCTCTCTACTTTCCATCTTCAGAAGTATCCTGTCTATTCTTGGGTCCTTATTCTTCCATGTCACTTAACAAGTTTCTTTAAAATCCCTGTTGCAACTTTGAATGGAATAATATCAGATCCATAGATCCACTTGGGGAAAATTGACATCTGTATACACTGTTAAACTTTCCTATTCATGAGTATGGTATATCTCTCTATTTAGTTGACTCCTTTGACAGCTCTTAAGTTTTCCTGTAGAAGTTATAAACCTTTTGTTGGATTTCTTCCTAGGGAGTTGATATTCTCTATCCATGGATCTTTTTGCTGCAAGCTGGTTCTGTTTATTTCCTGTTTCCCTCAGCAGAGTATGAGAATGAGGTAGCTTAGAATTGAGCTGAGAGGCTGTTTTAGGAATGGAAGTTCTGGTCCACTTGATGCTGCTTGAGCAAGCTAGTGAGGGAGCTTTGCTCTGGGTCTGTTTGGGAGGACAGCGTATGCTCTTTGCTGGAGGAGAGTCATGGGTGCCCTGGGTGAACCAGGGAGGAACTGGTTAAGGGAGAAGCACCCAGCCAGGAGATGCCCTGTGGGGTGCGGGAAGAAAGGGCTCCAGAGATCCAGGCTTGAGTCTCAGCTCTGCAGCTACTGGCAGCCTTCCTTTTAAGTTAGGTTAACTCTTTGTTCTATATCAGCAAAGGTGCCCAAATGTGAAGTTCACTGGAGGAAAGGTCTGCACGGAGTTTAGAACTATATGAGGGGTTTTCTTTGTATCTGCTTACCAGCTGAGAATGGTGAGGCACTTATGTTGTCAGAATGTTTGTGACAAACACGCAGCCATAGGGGCAGAGCTGGGCTAAAGATCATCAAGGGACAGATGTTCCCATCCCCTGGAGGCACAGTTGTGGCTTCATGGGCCTCAACGTGGCAAGATTTATCCAGGGAGGATAAGTTAAGGGGATATTGAACAGTGCCTACTTCCGGGGCTTTGAGAAACTGGCACGTGTGCTGTGTGATCCCTTCTATGGCAGCGTGCTAACAAAGCGGGGTGTGGGGGGGTGGGTCACTGCAGTGCTCCTGGAAGCCTCTGGGGGACTGCACTAAAGGGACCTGGAGGATCCCCCAGCTTCACTGGAGGATCCCCCAGCTTCACTGTAGGACTGCTCACGTGGGGCCCTGCAGCATCCACCTTTAACACATCTTTAGCCTTGTTGTAGGTTGGCTGTAATAGTCCAACCATTGGGACTCTTGCCCTGATGACACCATGAGGTTTTTAAGTTCCCCTTGGACCTCATGCAGCCTTCCCCACTGTACTTGAGGTGGGCACTGCCTGTCTCACCATGTTTAAAGCAAGATGGGAGCCTTTCCCGAGTTCCTTAGGGATTCCCTGGATGCCCTTCCCTGAAGCAGAGGTCTGTAGACGATACCTAGGCCTATGTGCAAGAAGCTTCCTCACCATGAGCCAAGAAAGGCTCCATCTTCACCTGATTTGTGCCCACTCAAAAGAGCCTGCGCGAGGCCAATAAGTCATAATCCAGAGAGGTGATGACAGTCGTCTCCATGTCCACTGATTAATGAAAACAGGGCGAGTTGGACACAGAGTAGATGGTTATAAATGGTGCTGTCAGAGAAAAATAATTATTGTATTAATAAGGAAACGTTCAAAATCAGGCTCGAAAAAAGAGAACTGGCAGCTTAGCATCTCTGAGTTGGTGAGGTGGACTTGATGGGATGGGGGCCACCTTAGCCTCCCACTTGCCGCTGCAGACGCCAGCCTCCTCCTCGGCGTTCACTCGCCTGTGCACGCGGCTGTGCACGTTCCCGGGTGCACCGTGAACATGCATGTGGACGCGGTCTGCTTGAGCCGGCTCTCCTGGGATGCCACGGATGGGCTGGGGTTGTTTGCAGGCATCCGGGACCACTTCCAGCAGGAACAGGGAAAAACGAGCATATCTTATTGTACCTGAAACACTCTATGATATGTACTAAATATTATGACTACTCGGGGCCTTGCAATAATTGATTCACCCACACAGCCATTTAGTCTGCGAGCTGTTCGTTTTACAAATTCTACAATCTTTTAGAAATTCTTTCAGTGCGGAAGATTGCTGCCTGGCCTCAGATTCATTATGGTGATTGAATCCTCTTCAATAGAGAACGGTTTAAAGAGAGCACATGCCCGTGTGTCTCACTCAGAGTGAAGGCACATAGGTTAAAAGCTTGTCTGGGTGGCATAATTCACTGCCGCTATGCCAAACAATCACGTCTTATTGTGACCTTCATAAGATACAAAAAGGCAACAGGATGGAGCTCGGCTTTTTTTAAACCCACTCACAGATTTAGCTTCCCAACATCTGAAGCTTGGAGAATTCCTAATTAAATAACCAATTAATAATGTAGAATAGAAAAAGCTATTTTTTTTTCTGAAATGCAAAATCATAATTAATCAGAGTACAGAAAGCTGCCTGTCTTTATATCAGAAAAATATAGACTAGGTATTTAAATATTCCACCACACCTGAACCCTGGCCATCCGTCATTGTTATGACTTAAAACATCTCAGACTAAATTAGGTTTTGTTTGTATAGAGCAGTGAAAGTCAGATGGCTTGAATGACAAAATTAGAACATGCTCAAATCACTGAGACAAAACCGCATAAAGAGAAAGATGTGCAGGGAAAGGGCTGCCAGTATGGAGCAGAAATCTCCCACTAATTCTTTTTAAAAATGCGTTCTCTCCCATTTGTCCAACCAAGTGGTGTAAATATAAATTTCTGGCCCCCAAGCAGACATTCCAGGGGAAAAAAAAAAATATCCCTGCCCCCCTTGCTAATTGCCCAAAATAGCAAGCAGGGCTCTAGAGAGGTCGCCCCCTCCCTCCCCTCCCCGCCAATTTCTCTGCCTCTGGTGTCATTTACCCTCCGCGGCTCTGCCGCCCACCGCTCCCCGCCCAGCCCGCGCCGCCCCGCCCACCAATTATTGTCGGGAAGACAGGCAGGAGCCACTAATGATCTAAGGTTCTCCCCCCACCCCTCCGCACTTTGCACCTCTCGGCGCATTTATATTTTAAAAGAAAAGCTCGCTTTTATAGTTTGTGCCACCTCCACAATTTATACTTTGCTCATGAAATACCAGAACCGAGAGTAAATTTGCTAAGGAAGACACGTATAAAAACGCTTCCATAGATTGACTAGATCAGCGGCCACGGGAAAGGAGACAGGTTCTCTAGGTGCTGCCGGTCCAGGTGCCCGAGCCCCTGCATTCACGTGTGCAGCTGTGTCAAGCGTGTCCTGCCCTGTGTCCTGGACACGGTAGGCATTTCTTTGCTTTCAAGTTTTTGCCCGTGCTGCTCCCTTCTTGGGGAAGTGAGCATTTGAAACCAGCCTGATGGTCAAGAGGTGGCCCAACTGTCACCTCCTTGAGGACACTCTCCTGGCTCACCTTGTGAGCCTCATCCGCTAACGGGCACCCACACCCATACCTCCTCCCCGGTGGGTGTGGACCCTGCCCAGGCCTTCGCCTCCCTGACCCTTGTCCCAGGGTCGGCCCTGAGCCCCAGCTCGGGAGGGTGGGGTCAGGGACGGCGGGCAGCGGCACGTGCCTACCCGTGCCAATTTTAGAGCCACCCTCGCCTGGGCCCCGGGTGCCACCAGACTCTGTCTCTGGTGCTCTGCGTGACCCACCGCCACCAATCTCCTTTAACATCTAATTTGCTGTTATCATAGCAATAAATAATTTTTGGTGACAGTTTTACTGTGAGACTTTGTGCAGTGTTTTTTTATTGACAAACCCGCTGTGAATCAACATACATGAACACAATAAAAATGTGCGAAATATCTGCATTACGGCTGAGGTTTTGTCAATAGGGCAGCTCATCGATCTCGGCTCCTCTTTGGGTTTGTTTGTGGAGTTCAGCGCGTAGGTTTCAGAACTGCCTGCTCAGGGGCCACCCACACTGCCCGCTGCGTACCCCTCCCAGAGTGGAGTGGGGAACCGCAGCCTGGAGGCAAAGGAGGAGGAGCGAGAGGCTGGAGGGGGCTCGCTCACTCACTCATTCCTTCCATCCTCCATTCATTCAGGCCACGGAGGGATGAACCAGGCGCTGTGTGCTGGGATACAGGCGGCCCAGAGCCTCCCATCTGGGTGAGGGGCAGACCTGGGGACAGAGGTCCCTCCCAGCGCTGGGAAGCCCGGCTGGAGGTACTCGCTCTCTGGCCCATCACAACCCCTGGCTGGGAGCCTCTAGCAGGGATGGAGGGCAGATGTTACACAGGTGAGGAGTATAAGGGACCCCCCCCCCACACGTCCTGAGAATGGACAGCAGGGAAAGGCTTCCTGCAGGAGCGATGTCTGAGCTGAGAGAAGGGCAGGGGAGTGGCCAGGACAGGAGCCAGAGCCTGGGAGGAGCAGCCTGGGAGGGAGCCCAGTGCATGCCAGGAGATGAGAGGAAAGGTGGGTGACAGGGAGGCGGCTGGAATGAGAGGATGCAGGGCATGACTGGTGAGTCCCCCAGAGAAGAGGCCTGGGCGGGAGTGGGTGTGGGGCTGCAGGGTCCTCAAGCCACAGGGAAGGCTTAGAGCTCACTCAGCCATCATGACGTGGTGCTTGGTCCTTCTGCCGTCCCATCCTGCAGTGACCGTGGGTGTGTCACCTCCTGAATCTCAGGCCCTCCACCAACCCCACCTTGACCCAGCCCTCCACTCCCACATCCCTTTGGGTCCCTTGGTGGGTGACCCAGCGGGACTGGCTCCACACTCCTGAAGGCACACGGGTCTCCTGAGTCAGAGGCCGGGTCCCACGCCTTGGTGGGGCCCGTGGTCAGCCCCCAGGTCTGCCCACACTCACCCGGGCAGCAGGCAGAAGGGACTGGGGCCCTCCCCCTACCTTTCCTGCCATCTTGCCACTCCTGCACTGGGGTTGCCTCCTTGCCAGCTGCCCCATCCAAATCCAACCCTCTGTGGAGGCCCAACAGAACAGATGCCCCCAGCACGCCTTCTGGGGTTATGCTGCCCCCCAAGCCCCCCAGTCTCCTGGTCCCTGTCCCCTGGCTCAGGAGAGCAGCTCCTGTCTCAGCCACAGTAGCTCAGTAACACTCAGGATCCCAGGTTGTGGGCTCCAAACTTTGGTTCAGCCCCTCAAGGGGCAGGGATTTGGACTGAGCAGTCACAGATTTGAGTGCCTTCAGGGCCAGGCAGGGGGAGATGGCCTGTGGGCAGCAGGTTGGAGGCCCTGCCTGCCTGGGGCCATCAGATCTGCCTCCCTCTCTCTCCCCCTCAGCCTCTTCTAGTGACTGGGCTTGCCAAACCGAGGGTGTCTGCCCATTCGTGTCCCCAGTGTAGAGAGGGAAACGGAGCCCACCCAGGCCTGGAGGTCTGAGCCGGGGGCCAGCCAGAGGGCAGGGAAGAGCCCGATGTCCTCCAACCCTGGGGTCCCCTCCAAGTGCCAGCAGACCGCAGAGCTCAGCCTCTCACCCTGGCGGGGCCACCTCTCACCCTCCCAGAAGCCCTTCGAGCTGCTGTGTGAATCACCTGCTCCCCCCCCCCCCCACACACACACAGGAGGTCCTGTTCTTTCTGTCTGGCAGTGATCATTGTGCAACTTAGTGGCTTACTTGTTTGAGGGCTGTGTCCCTCCAGGCCGACCGTGAGCTCCTGGGAGCAGGGAGCAGAGACTTCCCTGTGGGAAAGTGAGAGGCAATCAGCAGTCTCCTCAGGAGGGAGGGGACTTAAATTGAGGCAGTGACCTATGCCCTTACAGGGAGAGGTGGTGTCAGACGCGGCGGGTGGGCTCAGGTCCCTCCAGCCTGCCCCAGGAGCCTGTGGCTCTAGCTCAGCACTGTCTCCTCAGCCCCAGAGGCCACCCTGGCCCAGGATGAGCTCCCCAAGCATCCCCGCGGTGCTCACCGAAGGGCAGGCTTCTTCCAGCGCAGGTCAGTCAACTACCCCACATGCTGGGGGTGGCTGGCCCTCCCCTGCTCCCCGGAACCTTTGTCAGGGTCTCCTGGCCCCCTGGGGCTGGCTAGGAAAGCAGGGTTTCCCTTTAAGGGTGATTTCCGCAGCCAGCATGGGCTGCCCTGCCCAGCCCCCACCCGGGTGGCACCTGCCCATGTGGCACCTGGGCAGGGCAGCTGGCTGTGCCCCCGCCGCCCTCCTGACGTCAGCCGAGGGGACGCTGCTTCCTCTGCCGCACGCTGCTCACAAAGTGTAGGCAGAAGGCAGGTGTCCAATTGCTGCGGGTGAGGAAGAGAAATAATTTGGTTTCTAAATCAGGACTCAACACCAGGGCCAGACACCGGAAGGGAGCCTGTCGGCTGAGGGGCGGTGCTCCCACAAATGGGTGATGGCCTAGGGTCCCCGGGGGCTTTGGGGGCGCCTCTCGGCCCTGACCCTGGGTGCTGAAAGCCCTGAGAACAAGCCATCTGAAAATTAGGATTCTGTGTTGGCCCGTCAATCCCCAGAAGCACACAGCCTTTCATTAAAATCCGCCTGACATTTCTGTTATGCTCAGAAATCCCGAAGATATGCCAACTGCCTGCTATTTGCCATCACATCCGCCTGGGAAGCTGCGGGCCGCCAAGCCCATTGTGCTGAAATGCCCCCCAGGAGGCGGGCAGCCGGCTGTGCAGGGCCCTGGCAGGGGGCGCAGTCGGGCTGCTCCAGGGGGCTGCCTGGGCCTCGGGTTCACGCTCTCCGGGCACGGTGGCACCCCTAGGCTCACAGTCCATGAGGGGCTCTGAGTGCAGGGAAGTGCCTGCAAAGCCAATGAGGGGCCACTGCTGCAGCCCCGCAAGCCTGCGGGGGGCCTTCCTCTGTGCCAGGGCCCTGGGAGCCTTGCCGGCGCTGAGGCCTGGAGTAGGTGACAGGGCAGCCGGAGTGGAGAGAGGAGGCAGGCAGGTGCTGTCGATACTGGGCATTGACCTGGGTGTCTCCGAGGGAGGTCCTGTCATTTGGCCAGCGTGCCAGGAGTAAATGTGCCCGAAAGGTCACAGACACCACAGAATGTGTGATATGGAAATGCATCCGTCCCGAGAAGGCTGGGGCAGGCCTTGGGAAGTGAGGGAAGGCCCACACTGCAGAGTTAGATGCTGTGGCCGCATCTCAGCTCTGAAGCTATGTCGTGGGGTGGGGGGTGGGGACAAACCACACTCCTGCATGGAAGTGTGTGGCTGCCCCGGATAAAAATGGGTAGCAGGAGGCTTGTGGAGGGGTGAGGGCCATACAGGGGTAAGGAAGCCGGACCAGGCTTCCTGTGGGACTGCCTATTGCACTTTGGAGAAGGCTGTGGCCATCTAGGAGGGCCCAGATCCCGGATGATGGGAGTCAGACTGGCTGTGGGATCTGTCATGGTTCTAGGAGTTTGAGTCCACGTGACACAAACTCAGCTTTTGGACTTCACCAAAATGGGGACTGTATTGGTTCATGTAATAGGTTGCCTTCAGGCATGGCTGGATCAAGGCTCGTAAACAATGAAACTAAAGTTCTGCTTCTCCCAAACATTCTTAGCTCTGCTTTCCTCTGGGATGGCTTTATTTATTTGGCTGTAATGCATGGTATGTGGGATCTTAGTTCCCCACCAGGGGTCAAACCCATGCCCCCTACGGTGGAAGCACAGAGTCTAACCACTAGACTGCCAGGGAAGTCCCTGAGATGGCTTCATTCTTAGTAGCAGCAGCAGCTTCTATCACTTTAGCTACCCAAAGACAATTGCTCCCTTAACATATGTCCTTCCCTGAGTCAATCAGTGACCAGGGTGATGTGGTACTCAGATTGGTTAATCACGGGTCATGTAATCTCCCAACTACAGAGTGTGAGATATTACCTGAAGAAGAGGAATGATCTGGGATTGCGGACTGAGGGAGAGGCTTCCTCAACGCAGGTCACACGTTTGTTATGCTCCTGAGTTTCCACACTTGTCCCAGGAACCTTACTCTTTCTGGGGTCCTCCAGCCTCAAGCATGCAATTCCAATGAAACCATAATTATCACATTCCCTCCTGAGTCAGGCTGAGCCTGGGGAATCGAAATGAAGGAGCAGGCGGAGATGACCATTGACCTCAGGACAGGGAGAAACCTCAGGGGAGGTTATTAGGGCTATGCTGACTGATATCTGTGGTGGTCAGGGCAGGCTCCCTGGAGGATGTAAGGGGTGGCGGTCCCAGCTAGGTCCTGAGAGGTGGATGGATCTGGCAGAGACTCCTATTTTCAGCCTTCCCAAACATTCCCTCTTGTATAATCTGGAAAGCGGTTGGGCTCAGACCTTCACCTGGAACCCAGGTACAGCCACGTGGCTGATATGAAGACTCAGAGTAAGGAAGGCTCACGAACTTGGAGTTAGGAGACAGCCAGCTTTCCTGCCAAGGGCCATGGTGGGTGTCTACAAAGAGTGCCATCCAGGTTTAGAGCCTCTGTGCACCCACGGGTGGTGAAAGAACGAATGATGCCAGGTGCCCCAGAGGATAAGGGGGATGAGCGGCCTCTCCCGGCCCCCATGTGTAACAGGTTGAATTATTTCCTTGTTTAGAAATAAGGCCATGACAGATGTCATTCGTTAAGATGAGGTCATACTGGAGTAGGGTGGGCTCTAATCTAATATGGCTGGTGTCCTTATACAAAGGGGAAATCTGGACACAGACACTCATGGGGGGAAGGTGGGGCGAAGAGTCATGGAGAAGACAGCCACCTACAAGCCAAGGGGGAGGCCTGGGACAGATCCTTCTCTCATAGCCCTCAGAAGAAACCACCTTGACTTCCGACTTCTAAGCCTCCAAACTGTGAGACAACAACGTGTCTGCTATTTAAGACAGGAAGCCTGGGATCCTTTGTTATGGCGGCCTCAGGAAGCTGATGTGCCAGCTGGGTCTGGACCTGGAGCCCTCAGGGGTGCCCATAGCCAGGGGCCTGTGGGTTGGGGGCAATGGCGGTCCAGACACTGGCTGCACCCCAGGTCAGGGAGGGCTCACACATGGATCTCCCTTCCCCACTCGATGGCCCCAAAGGCCCTCTGGCTGCTCCTCTGCTCTAGGCTCTGGTGGCCCAGGGGCCCTTCTGAGGCTGCCCAGGACCTGGCCGGAGCCCACTACAGCCTACCTGGGATCTCTCCAGTGGGAAGTAGACAGGGCTGAGTGGGAGCCGTGGGAAGTGACATTGGCTTCTTCCTTAGTAAATGTCAATCACGCTGTCCTACTCTTTTCTAGAATGCACCAAGTACTTTACAACCGTGGGCTTTTTGCGTGCTGTGCCTGGCCTGAGGTTCTTTCCTGAGCCTGTCGAATCACCAGTTGGACCTCAACATCACTTCCTCCTAGAAGCCATCCCTGACTGCCCAAGTACACCAGCCTGTTCTCTGGTTTCCTCTGGTGGCTTTGTTTCATTGCAGGTGTGTTGGATCAAGCATTTCACCTGTCATGTTGGCTACTATACCTTAGTATTCAGAATGGTATCATGCGTATAACAAATGCTTAATAAGTATTTGGGGAAGGATGCATGGATGGACAGATGGAAGATAGATGAGCGTTTATCCCGGGGGGACAGAGAGAGAAGGTGGGTTTTGGGTGCTTCTCAACAAGCTGCTCTCCTTGAGGGCAGGGCAAGAGAGCTGTGGGAGGAGGAGCAGAGGCATGGCCCCTCTCAACCGCGAGCCCTGAGCTGCAGCGTTCCCAGGGGGCCCCTGGCAGTGGTTGGCAGGGCTCGCCAGCAGCCCTGGGGCCTGTGTGAGAGCTGGCTCCATTCCTGAGGCCCTCTGGTCCTTTGGCTCCTCTGAGGGGCATCCAGCTCTGGGAAGAGGCAGGGGAGGAGTGTCCCCTGCAGGCTTCAGAGGGAGCAGGGCACCCCCCACTCCCGCAGCACACAGAGACTCATGCCTTCTGCCTGCCCCTGGGAGGCTCTGGGGCTCACCTGTCTGAGTGGGCCCCTGGGTGACCCCACGTGGCTGTGGCCGCAGCGTGTATGCACGGGCGGGGGAGGGGAATGTGTCCAGCTCTGGGGAAGGGGAGGGTTGGGTTCCCTGTGTCTGTCCTGCTGAGGAGCACCCTTCACGCAGCCCCTCACTCATGCTCTAGCACCTGGGCCTGAGACCGCCCCCACGGCTGCCAGCCTTTGTTCAGCGGTGTGAGTGTCACACGGGGGGACCCAGTGTGGAGGGACGATGGCCTGTCTGGGAGGGGGCCCAGGTGGCCCCCAGCTCCTGCCTGGAGCTGCTGCTTCTTGGCCCAGAGGGGCTGTTCTCAGGAGGCACTCCAGGCGGCGGGGACAGGGCCAGCACCCTGTTTTGGAAGGCAGTGCACCGCGCCCCATTAGGCAAAGGGCCCCCTCCTCCCCAGCGGCCTCCAAAACTGCAGGAAAAGCCTGCTCTGCGCTGTGTTTATTTTTGGAGTTTTAACCGGTCGGGCAAGGAAGTGAGCCTTGTTAAAACGGATTTAACTGTGGGTCACAGCGAGTTTGAGGGGCTTAGGAGGAAAGAAAGAGAAGGGCTTTTCTCCTTCATCTTCCCCAGAGCAGGGGCCCCTTCCTCACAAAGACTCAGGCCCCAGGGCCGGGACCTCAATGCCAGCCCAGCTGGAGGGAGCCCGTTAATAGGAAAGAGCTTAAGTCATTTATGGGAACCAGAAAGGGGTTTCTTAGCACCGAAAAGAAAGGCCTTCCCCAGCCCGGCAGGGCCGTGGGGCTGGGCAGAGGGATTTCCTGGACACCTTCTCCAGCCCCTCGAGGGGAGGGCTGTCCTTCTGCCCCCTGGTGCCTGAAGGCAGTGTGGGTTTCTGGGTCTGGGGCGCACTCAGGACACCCTCCCCTTCACTCAGCTACCACGAGGATGCCAGCCATCGCAGGCTCGAGTGGGCAGGCCTCCGGGGAGAATGGGTCAGAGTCGGGCCACCCGTCTGGCTGTGGAGACCCCACTGGGTCTGTGCTCTGAGCGAGGTCTATGGGGGGACAGGCCAGCTAGGGGCCTGCTGTTCTGGGCACCCCGTCCTCTTCCTCTGTGACCAAGGGTGGGCCTCCTCTGTCCATCTGCTGCATGGAGTCCTGGAGGACTCGGACCCCTCACTGAGGGCGGAGAGGTCGGCAGGGGTGGGGGGGTGGGGTGTTGGTGGTCCCTCCCTGCTGGCGTGTGTGTTCCGCTCACTCTGTCACTCCCACTGGCTCCTCCAACCCCCTGCACACGCTGGAGTCCCAAGATATCCTTTCACCGAGGCAGGAGGCGTTCATGGAGTTGCCCTGGCCTCTCGGAGAGTTTTATTATTATGGGAAACAGCCAAAGTGGTGAGGAGGGGGGGTCCCTCATCTCCTGCAAGCAGATAAAATAGAAACAACTAAATAAAGCACCCTTGCTGCTCAAGGGAAAAATTCTGCTTGTCAATTATGATTTATGAGCGATTGCCAAACGGGGAGCTGGCCTGCCTGTCTCGAAGCCTGTTTCTGCCTCCCCCCACTTGGTGGGCAAGGCTGGGGGCGGCTTTGCTTTTCTGGGAGAAGGTGGGTCCTTTGGCAGCACTGGCTGTTAACCCCTTGGTGCCTGCATGTCCAGTACCCGGCTGCTACAGGGAAGGGAGGGGACCTGTGCCCCCAATTTGGCACTGAGGTGGGGAGGGCATATGGATGGCGGCCACTGGCAAGGTGCCCACGCCGGGCCCTGGCTTCGGTCCCAGCGTGAGCTCGGGACGGTGGTGGGTAAGCTCTCTATCCCTCTCTGCCCTATAAAGTCCCTGGCAGAGCTGCCCCTGATCCTCCCAGGCTCCCCGTGGAGGGGCACCAATTTGTCCTCGCCTGCGACTGCTCAGGCCAGATGGTGGGTATTTCCAGGCCACAAAGTCCTCTGACCTTTGAACAGTTGCCGCCGAATTTCAATAATGAAAGGACCTCTTTTGAATACGTACAAATGAGACGTTATATTTCCATACATTTTATTTTCAGCCTCATCTGCGAATCTAATATTGACCCGGAGTTATCTGTGATGGGGAAGTTATTAATTCTGACAGATATAAGGGAGAAGCTAATATTCGCCTTTTACAAACACCTAATATTAATCTCGGGCGCTGTAAACGAGAGCCGCACGCCGGCATGGGGGAGATGACACCAGCTCGGAATTTGATAATGAAAAATGGGCAAGTTTAATTTCAGGGAATGGATAAAAACGTTTGCCTGCTGCGAGGGAAGCGGCACGGGAGGCCCCGGTGGGATTCCCAGAGGACGGAGCAGAGGCCTGGGAAGCGACCCGCCTGCCCGCAGGCCTGGGAGCCAGGGGGCCGGAGCATCCCTGGCTGGGCGTGGTCCCTGGCCCAGGTGCCTGAGAGAGGCCAGCCTGGAGCTGCAGCCTCTATCCCAGCTGCCCACACCTTCAGGAGCAGCTTCTGGATGAGTTTCTGCAGCCCCTACCTGGCCGGGGAGCTGGAGGGAGGGACTCTGGGGTGTCCGGGGGATCTGTGGGCCCAGCGCGCTCAGGGGTGCACGGAGGCCGGGCTCCCGCCCCACCTTGCAGACTCCTGCTACCTCACCCTCTGAAGGTCCCAGCACCCGGCAGACTGGGGAAGTGGGGAGCGGAACGGAAGAGAAGCCAGAGGGTTCTCTGTAACTTGGGGAGCTCGGGCCCCCACCCCTGAAGAAGCTGCCACCTCAAACATACCCTTTTCCCTCAGGGCCTGCCTGCTTTGCTGTCCCCTCATTGTCCCCCACCCCAGTGTCCCCTCCTTTTGGTGCTAGGCTCGGCCTACGTCTTCTTTTCTGTGCTTTCCGTGGCCCTGCCTGCTCTCTCCTCACTGCAGTTCATCTACGTCCTCCTCCTGCAGGTGTCAGCTTGGAGCCTCTTCCTGGGGGAGGCCACACCTGACACCTTCACTCACTCAGGCCCCCTTTTGTAAGCTCTTATACTGCGAAGGGTTGACTTTCCCCGCTTCCCCATGCACATGTTGGAGTCCTAACCCCTGGTACCCCAGAATATGACCTCATTGGGAAATAAGGTCACTGCAGAGGTAATTAGTTACGACGAGGTCACACTGGAGTAGATGAGCCTCTGACCCAATATGACTGGTGTCCTGATTAAAAAGGGGACGTTTGGGCACGGGGAGAACGCCACGTGAGGATGCAGACGGACATGCGGTGGTGTGTCCATGAGCCAAGGGACGCCAGAGACCACCACCAAACCTCCAGGAGCTAAGGGAGATGCCGGAACAGAGCCTTCCTCACAGCCCTCGGGGGAGCCAGCCTGCCGACTCCTTGACCCTGGACTTGTGGCCCCCAGAGCTGGGGGAGAGTGTGTTTTCATTGCTTGAGCCCCCAGTCTGCAGGACTTTGTTATGGCAGCTGACAAACTGATGTGCATGCGTTTCCTTTGTGGCTTTGTCACCACACACACACGACTCTCCTGTGAACTCCACAGAGGGAGGGACGCGTCTGTCCCCCACCGTGCACCCTGTGCTGGGCATGTCGCCTGGCACCTTGTAGGCGCCCAAAGAGTAGCTGTTGGATAGATGGCTGCATCCCTTGTAGTCTTTGCCGGAAATACAGCCACCGGCGTTCATTAGATTTTTCCTGTCTGCCCCGGATGGTGCCGGGTCGGGTGTGTACGCGGGACCTACGCTAACAGCTCATCCCCACCTGTCCTGATGGCATGCTCTTTTTATTTCCATAGGCCCCGTGGGTGCTGGGAGTCTGGTGAGGTGGGGCTCTGTCAGGAGGTCAGGGTGGAGCTTCAGGTGCAGCCCTCAGCTTGGGCAGCGGGGGCGGCCGGAGAAGGCCTGGGGACAGCTGGAAGCTGTGTGTCCCCGCTGGGGTGCGCTGGCCTCGGCAGTGGGTGCCTCCTCTGTCCACCCAGTGTAGGCCTTTTGGGCAGCAACTGGCGCCCTGGTCACTGTGAAGGACCAGTCAGTCCTTCACACACACTGGCTGCCAGGGCGAGCAGCTGCCCCTGGACGTGCCGCCGGGGGTCACAGAGGGCTTTCTCTTTGCCCCTGGAGCACAGCCGTCTCAGTGACGTTGTGGCCCACCCCGAGGGTCCAGTAATTTGTGTGCTGTGCTGGGTGGAGCTTAAGTCGTGGGGCAGGTGTGGTGCCTTCAAATCTCCACCCGCAGAACTAGAGGGACCTCAGCTGTCACTGAGCCTACCCTCTGCCAGGTTGGCAAATGAGGAAACAGAGAGGGAGAGCAACCTATCCAAAGCCACACAGCTGAGCAGTGTCGGAACAGGGCGGGAGAGCCCAGCGCCTGCTCCAGGCTGAGGGCTCCGATGCTCAGCCTTTGGGAAGAAGGAGCTAGGAAAGCATGGTGTTAGCAAACACAGCAGAGGAATTCAAGGCTTCTTTTTTCTTTTCTCCTTCTTCCCCCTCTGTGAAATCCCGAGTCTTAAGTGCTTGCTTTTCAGAAACCTCTGAAAGAATCCAAGGAGCTGGCTGCTCTCCCTCCCGGCGACTCCCTCCCTCCCTCTCTGTCCTGCACCGTCCTCCTCACACCACACCTGCTAGCCCTGCGCCCCACACGTGCAGCCGTGAGAGCACACGTGTGCCAGGGCACTCACAAAGCATGTGCCATGCACGGGACACACACACGCACACACATGCACACACACGACACCCCTGTGTTCTGAGCAGACCCTGAGGACAAAGGGTCTGGGGTTTCTGGTGAGTCCCAGCTGTGTGGCTCTGAGCACAGGAAGACGGGATCCTGACTGCTGCTCATGGTGGCAAATCACAAAAAGCCCTTTGAGAATTTGTAGGCAACCCAGGTGGTCTATATGAGTGTGAGTGTGTGTGTGTGTATGTGCACACACAGCAGGGAGCAAGGAAGTCCAAGTGGCCACGGTCACCTTTCTCGTCCAGTCCGTCCTGGTCATGTTCATGCTTGGTCTCTGTACATATAAGCTGTCCCTTCCTATCTTCTGTGTGATTGGTGATAAAGGTGACATGAGGGAAGGTGAATGGGTGGCTTCTCTCTACTCGGAGCCAGGACCCTGCCATTCCCTGATGCTGGCATTTCCGGTGAGGCCAGACTCCTGGCCGGAGCTTCCAACAAGTTCCCACCCAAGAGAGCCTGGCCCGTCTCGGGCTGGGTCCAACCAAGCCAGCCAGTTTGCCTGTGGGCAGGGGACAGTCGCTACGGCCCTATCTGCCTCTTGGGCTGCTCCTCCCTGGGGAGCCTGTCTCCAGCAGAGAGCACTGGCCAGCCACCCAGTGGCCTCTTGCTCGACCTTTGTGAGCCGAGGCTGTGTTTATTGTCAGAAAGAGGACGAAGAAATCCCAGACATAACGTATCATCAGCATTGTGATCGGAGGAACAACACCTACAAAATCTATTATTCATTAAGTGTAACCAATATATAATTTAAAACAGTGGGTTTTGTCAAATAATGTTAGGTCAGCATAATTTTCTGCCTATTACTAATATCTATAACATCTTTGCCTTAGTCAGCTCTATTTAAATATGCAATCATTTACAGCTTTTGAGAATATTTCTGTGCACTCCCAATTTCCAATATTCAGCTACGACAAATTTTATGCTGACATCAATGGCAAACTATTAAAGACAGTATTTCATTATTGGTTTTTCATCCCAAAAGTTATTTACAATTATATACTAAGCACTAATATTAAAGGAAACCATTTAAATGAGGTGCTATCTACTTTAACAATATGTCTGTCACAGAATGAGATTGTGTTTAAAGATTTTATCAAGAAATGGTTGTTTGCTGAGGTTATGTTTTGTCCATGAAATATGCATTTCATATCTCTTTCATTTCATTAACATAATTTAATTTGTGCTTTGCATTTTGTGCATAATACATATTTGATTTACAAAACAAATATTTCCATTAGAAAATGAATTTCATGCAGGCAAAAAAGCAGAACCAAATGATGTATTGAAGGAAAATAAGAAGAAATGAAATGCATTTTCTCAGTCTATTAAAAAATCTATGGCATTGACAGAAAGTGCACTTAGTGCTACATTTAAAAAATAGCACATATGTCAATGTATTAACAAATAGAATTGGAAATACAAATATTTCCCTATATCAAGCCAAGAATCTCTTTATTTTAATTGAGTTGATTTAAAAGCCCAACTACAATTTAATTTTTATTTCATGATGTGGTGCTGGGGCTGGTGCCGTTGGAGTTATGTGGGGTTGGCGGTTGATGGAAGAAGATAGTTGACCTTAAAAATGGCTTTTATTGACAATGGAGAGACGTGGTTGAATAGGAAGCGAAGGAGAAGCAGGCCCTTTGTGATCCGGGAGCAGGGTGGGGAGAGCGGGGCTGGCAGGTTTTGAGTGGCTCCTTGCTCAGGGGCTGCACTGCTGCCGCGTCCCGGCCCCTCTATCCTCTGCACCCCACCTCCCCGCCCCCCCACCTTGCCCCCACCGGAACTGCGGGGCTGGTTGGGGTCCCAGGAAGCGAGGAACGTGAATGCTCGAGTCTTGGTTGGCTCCTGCGTGAGACGGAGACTCTGGAGTTAGGGGAGCATGGGATCTCGGAGTGGGGCTCCTGTCCCCAACCCTATCGGCCACTGAGACTCTCCTCACTCAAGAGCATGGCCTGGGTGTGTTAGGGGCCAGCGTGCCCCGGGCAGTGCCCTTACAACATTATTAAAGGTGATGTGCTCAGCTGACAGTGTTAAGTCAATGATGAGAAGGCTCTGGAAGAGGCCAGGGAGAGAGGCACAGGGCAGCAGGCAGGACCCCCAACCCAGCGATCCCCAGCTCCTACTCGGCTCAGTGGGAGCCAAGGGGTGCTGATCCTTTGCGAGAGCTGTGTAGGGAGAGGGCCTTTGGGACAGACCCCTGGAGTCCAGCCCCGCAACCGAGGCACAGAGGTGGCGACATTGCACCGTGAGTCTGTGGCCAAACTGCCTACCCTGGCCACCACCTTCTGTTCCTATTCCCTCATCTGAAAGCTCTTTCCTATAACCCACAAATCCATATCCCAGGCCCACGCGTACCCACCCTGGCTGCCCCACCCCCAGAACTGTCCTGACAGCCCCTGGGGTGATGAAATAAGGTGGGAGAGATCTCAAGTACAAGACTGAGGCTGTTGGGAAGATCCCTGTGGTCTCTTTAAAAGGGAACCAAGGGCTAGTCTTGGTGCTGTGATTGTATGCTTGTTGAGGAGGGCTGCCTGGGCCCCATGCGACCTCACCTTATGTGTACAGTGGGTGGTGGTGATATTGGAGGTCCGAGTGGGGCTGTGGTATACAGTTGCACAGGCTGTGCACTGAACCACAGTAGAGATGCCAATTCACGTAGATGAAAATGAGAAGGGTGCCTCCAGGGGTTACATAGTATGGCAGACGCATCACACCATCAGTGGCGTGCGACCTCACTGGCAGGGTTGGGGGTGCTCCCACGTGCTCCTGCTCTCTCGCTCTCTCTCTCTCTCACACACACACACACACACACACACACACACACACACTCTGACATACTCACACATGCTCCCACTAGCTCACAGTACCTCTGTCTAGGCACACTCACAATTATATTCACATTCACCCGTATGCACACATATACACACGCACACACCCACACTCTCACACATTCTGGAGACCCCGAGGACCAGCCCGCTCACCGGTGCCCACCTTGGCCTCCGTGTTCCTTGTCTCCTCCCATCAGATTGTGGGTTCCTTTGAGGCTGGGCCAGACCTCCTTGGACAGTCCCCACTGTGCCAGACAGAGGTCCGTGCACATCTGGGCACAAAAGGATGCCACCTTGCACATGGGAAATGCCCACAGTTCTCTGGGGCGTAGGTGCCTGGGCTGGGGGCTGGGGGCTGGGGGCGATGGAAGTGGAGCTTCCTCCAGCAACTGAAAGGGATCTACAGCGCCAGGCTCGGGGGCTTATGTGTGCTTGCAAACCCTGGGTCAGCCTGGTCCCCGCACCTAACCTTGTTCCAAGTCTTCAAGCCCTCTCCCCACTCTCACCCCTCTGCTGCTGAGAGCTAGAGGGGAACGCCATTACAAAAATCCCTTTTGTTTTAATCCCAAGATCACAAAAAATAGTAACTCCGCCTAGAGTGGGAGGAACCCAGGGGAGGAACCGGAAGGCTGAAGGTGTGTCTAGGAGGGGGAAGGGGGGTGAGGAGGGGTGGGGTCGGGGGCAGCGGGAGCTCCTGGTGTTGGTCTCCGCTGACACTGCAAGTCAGCAGCTTCCAGGCATCGGAAGGTCTATCTGATGGCCCACTTCTCTGGGTTCTCCCAGCCTGAGGCCCTGGTCGTGCTGCCTGGAGGAGTCAGGGGGTCAAGGCCCACACATGAGGTAGCTGAGGCCATTGCGGCAGGAAGGGCATCCCGGGTTCTCTGGCCCTCAACACTCATGCTCAGCATGCCCTTCCTTCCTTTGCACGGTGGGAGCATGACGGGAACCGCTTGGGGGAAGAGAGAAGGAAGGACGAAGCCTTTGGGACTGGCTGAGGGCTGTGCACAGAGGTGGGTGGCTGTCATGACTGGGACCCGGGGTCCCGGCTCCTTGTGGGGCCAGGCCAGTGCGTGCCTGGCTCGTGAGGAGCGGGGGTTGTGCTGACACAGGAAGTCAGCTTGCTTTCTGGCTGGGCTTTGGAAGAAAGTCCATCTCTGAGGGAGGACAATCTCATCATATTAGATGTTTGGATTTCTGGCTCCAGCCGAGCTAGAAGCCCCTCTCCTTGGGAGGGAAGGACAGCGTGCAAGGGCTTTGGGCAGCATTCAGCAAACCTACCTTTCCGTGGCTCCCGAGGAAGGGAGGTTTCCAGAGACCCTGAGGCCACAGGGGCCTGGACTGGCTCCTTACCTTGGTGCCTGGGGCCCCGTGAGCCCATCCCAGAGACGGTGCATAGGAGCACCTAGGCCACCGACAGGTCCTGGGGCTGTGCCCTCTCCCGGATCTCAGGAGCCCTTACCTCCTTGGCCAGCCAGGTGTCCATCTCTTGAGGACCTGGGACAGCTGCATCTGAGACCAGGCTGTCCAGCCCCGACATGACGCCTCATGTCTCTCCCAGGATGGTATGTTGCAGGCCCATCTGGACCTGGTTAACTCCATGCCAGGTACCACCATCTCCTGCCAGCGCTGGGGCACGCTTCCGAAGAGAATCTATCCTTGAGCTATCTTAGCATACAATCCCATGTAAATACAGCTTCCCTTTTATACATTTAATTTGTGTGTCGCTAGCATACGTGCATAATTTAAAACGTGAGATGGCTTGTAAGTGAAAAACACTTTCCCTTATCGTCTGTGTCCTGCCCCTCCGCACCCTCATTCTGGCTCCCCAGATCAGCCATTTCCCACTCTTTTAGCTGTTCTAATTGTAAGTGTTTTTGTTTGTTGCTGTTTCTACTGTTTAAAAAATGTAATTTATGCCCAAATTTCCCGCCAGAACTGTAAATTCCTGTCGCAGCTGTCGGCGTGTCAGGCTGTCTAACATTTCCATTCTTTTCCCCCTTGAAGTCCCCCTTCGCATGTAGCATTTGGCGCTGCTGCTTGTTCTCTAGAATGGGGCTCAGCTGCCCCCCTGGTGTCTCCCTTCCACAGCAGCCTGGGAATTGACTGTACCCCTCTTGTTTCTCAAACACTGTCTTCCTTTTTCTTGGATTCCTTCATTTTGGAGGAAAGTTACACCCTCCAGTAACTTCCTGAGAAAAGGTGCCTGGAAAATAGTTGTTTTCAGACTTTGCTGTTTGAAGTGTAGTCTGTCCATCCTCCCTCTTGATTGGCCATTTGGCTGGATCTAGAATTCTAGGTGGAAGGCATTTTCCCTCCCAATGCTGAAGGCATTGTCCCATGGTCGTCTTGGTAGCAGGGTGGCTCTTGAGAAGCCTCAATGAGGTCTTTCCTAGTCCCAGTCTTTCCGATGTGGCCTGTTTTATTCTCTGACAGCTTTCAGATCCTTTATCTGTCCACTCTGAAATCCCACAATGATGGGCTCTTTCTGCCTGGAAACTCATGTCTTTCAAATCCAGATGTTTCTTCGGTCACTTCCACTTCTTTCAAAGTCTTCTACCTTGGTTTTTCTCTGTCACATCTTTCTGAACTCTTGTCAGACTTCCATTTCACCTCATCCTTCAATCTATTCTCTCCCATTTTCATCCTTTTTCTTTCTGTTCTACTTCTGAGGGATTTCCTTTCTTTAACTTCCAACCACTCTACTGATGTTTTAAGAATTTGACTTCATATTTTTTTAAATTAATTAATTTATTTATTGGCTGTGTTGGGTCTTTGTTGCTGCACATGGGCTTTCTCTAGTTGCTGCGAGCGAGGGCTACTCTTCATTGTGGTGCACAGCCTTCTTATTGCGGTGGCTTCTCTTGTTGTGGAGCACAGGCGCTAGGCACATGAGCTTCAATAGTTGCGGCATATGGGCTCAGTAGTTGTGGCTCACGGGCTCTAGAGCACAGGCTCAATAGTTGTGGCACACAGGCTTAGTTGTTCCGTGGCATGTGGAATCTTCCCAGAGCAGGGCTCGAACCCGTGTCCCCTGCATTGGCAGGTGGATTCTTAACCACTGCGCCACCTAGGAAGTCCCTGACTTCATATTTTTAATCTTAAAAGGCTCTTTTCCTTCCTACCCTCCTCCCTCATTCCCTCCCTCCCTGCCTCCTTTCTTTCTACCTTCCTTCCATTTTTTCTTTCTTTCTTTCTTCCTTCCATTTCTCTCTTTCTTTTTTTCTTTCTTCCTTCCTTCCTTCCTTCCTTCCTTCCTTCCTTCCTTCCTTCCTTCCTTCCTTCCTTCCTTCCTTCCTTCTGTTTCTCTTTATTTCTTCTTTCTTTCTTCTTTCTTTTCTTTCTTTCTTTCTTGCTTGCTTGCTTGCTTGCTTGCTTTCTTGCTTTCTTTCTTAGTTAATGTCCTTTGTCAGTCTCTTGCTCCTATTTCACGGCGTCATGTCCTTTCTTACTTCTCTGAGGCATTAATGGTAACTGTGGGCTCTTCCTCTTTTTAAAACACCTGTGGGAAAAAACACATAACGTGAACCCTACCCTCTTAAAGTTTTAAGCGTACATTATGCTCAGTGAAATAAGCCAATGATAGAAGGACAAATGCATGATTCCACTTATGTGAGGCATCAAAAAAAGCCAGCCTCATGGAAGCAGAGGTGGAAGGGTGGTTGCCGGGGGCGGGGGGCCAGGAGGGGAGGTGGGAGTTGCTGCTCTGTGGGCACAGAGTGTCAGTTAAGTGAGATAGAAACGTGCCTCCTCCCGAGTTGCCTCCATCTCTCCCAGGTTCGTCTTCTGGCATCTGTCTTTCACACTGGAAACTGTCCTCAGGTGTCTGGCGGCCCTTGACTGTCCCTATGGATCTTGGCATGGAGGACTAGGGACTCTCCCTGGGTGGTTGGTGTGCAGGGCTGGCCAGCTGGGGCCTCACTGTGGGGGACTGGCACCTGCCATGTGTGGTATGAGAAACCCTGCCATCTTCTATGGGCACGGAGGTGGGCAGAGGAGCACGGCCATCAGTCTGGAGTCCCAGGACGCACGGTTCCCCGTGAGGCTTCTTTGTACCCCTGTTCTCATCATGGAATCTGCTGCCTCTGTTCAGCTTCTCCAAAGAAAGCAGCTCCACTTTCTGCTGGCATGGCAGAGGTGTCCTCTTGGCTGGTCGACTCTGTCACACCCCACGCCCAGACAGACCTGCGCTTCTGGTCCCCACGTGGCCCCTGCTGCAGGGTCATGTGCCGGTGCCTCTGGCCTGCTCACTCAGGTGCTACTCCTCCATCTCTCAAGCTTCTGTCAAAACCTCTTCTTTGCTGTCACAGTTCTTCCCATTCTCTCTGTTTTGCGGACCTGTGTCTTTTTTGTGCTGTTACTGTTTGCTAGTGGGACTCAGCACGACAGCAGAGAGACACACACGTGTCGCATCCTCCACAGGTAGCCGGGAGGACACAGCTGCTGGGTCCTCTGTGCCTGGCCCTTCCCGTCCCTTGGACTCGGTTTCCTCACGCGAGGAAGAGGAAGGTGTTGCGTGAGACGACGTCTCAGGCCCCGGCGGGCTCTGGTGGTGTTTCTGGGTTCTGCTGGGCTCTGAGGAGAGCGACACAGACTCCACGGAATGAAGCCGGGCTGGAGGCACACCGTGGTGCTGCTGTTTTGTCCAGGACTGAACCGGATCCACTCTTCCTCCCTGTCCTGAGCCCACCGGGGGCCAGCCCCAGGATCACCCTGCTTCCCCCATCCCCCAAAAGGGGGGTCCGTCCCTCCTCCTCACACGTCAGCCTCCAAGAGATCCAGCCCACGGGCCCGGATCCCAGCTCGTGAGCCTTCGGGCCTGGAAAGAACACGCGTATCATAGAAGAGGGAGTGGTGGGAGCTGTGGCACCCAGGCAGCTCCTGCTTCACCCAAAGACACACGTATTAAACGCTTTTGGTACAAATAACCGTGCCCACCAGCTACACGCTCTGCTTTAAGATATGGTGTGTTAATAGAAAATTTGAGGTGCGACATGGCTGACAGACCAGGAGATGATTGTCACTGCAGTGGTAGTTGATCACAGTTTCCAAGAGGAAGGGGCACATCACGCTGCCCAGGGCCACGTGGGGAAGCCCGAGAGTCGGTCCGGAGGCAGAAGGGGTGAGGGGAGAGGGTGGGCAGGAGCCTTTACTCTGGTTTCCGTAGGAAGGAACAGGTGAGGCGGGGTGAGCAGGCTTGGGATTGGCTAGTTGGAACCGTTTTGGTGCGTTACAGGGTGCAGAGGCCGTCCCTAGTTTCCCGGCGGTGGCCCTGGGTAATGAGGGTAAGGAGATAAGTGGCCCAGAGAGCGCGTGCCGGGTAGAGGGTGAGGTCGGTGGTGTGGGCTCTGGGTTGGTTCGTTTCCATAGCAGTTTTCTATTGTAGGGATGGTAGAGGTGGCCTGAAAGGGGCGGTCTCTCCAGGGTCAGCACGGTCCCAGATGTCAAAGCATCAGACGCACAGAAAGTAAAAGACACGGCCAATAAGGCCAGTGAGGGACCCCTGCCGGAGGACAAGGAACTGGGATAGCGCAGACCGGGGCACATGGGGGAGGGGCCCCCTGGGCTGAGGGGGAAGGAAAGCCGAGGCTCAGGAACCTTTGGACCAGGTGGGGAGAAGAGGCTGCCCAGAAAACTCTGAGTGACAGCTCCAGAGGGAATGGGCTGGAGTCCTCCGGGAGCTGAGGGGCTTCCTGGTGAGGGCTACAGCTTGAAGTGTAGGAAGGCTTTGGAGACACGTGTGTGTGTGAAGGAGGCACTCCTGGGCACAGGGGATGGGGCGCCCTAGCTGTGCCATGGGACGCAGTGGGCCAAGCCACTGAGGAACAGGGCCTGTGGCTGTGGGAAGTTCTGCCTCTTCTGTCTCCCTCTCCCTCCCCCTCTCCTTCTCTTCCTCCTCCTCCTCCTCATCTGAAGCTGTCAGCCAAGGGCCCAGGGATGTATGCTACCAGCCTCTAAGAAGTAACCAGCAGGGCTGCAGCCAGGCCTGCCTGCACCGTGCGTCCTGGCAGGGAGCCCCCAGGCCGAGGCTGTCGAGCAGGGGCTGCTGCCTACGGGGCCTGGCCAGGTGGGGAGGCTGGGTCCTGCCCGGGCGCACTGCCGTTGCGGATCAGGGCGCCTTGCTCAGGGGAGGGGTCCTCTCAAGTGCTTCCTGATGGCGGGAAAATAAAAGCTGTGATTTAGAGGCAGCCTCCACTCGAAGGGCTTCCTCAGCCGAAGACGCTCAGCTAATGAACCCCAGGCAGATTCATGGCTGTGTGTGAAGTCGACGGGGTCCTCACTCCGCGGAGACGAGCCGCATAAATCTTTGTTTTTAATGTCTAATGATATGTAAAATATTTAAATTTGCAACTCAGAATTATTAAGCTGCCAAGGTTTTTTGCCTGTTAACGTGTATTCTTGCCTGAGAATTTATGGGGCGCCCCGTGCCCGCCGCCAGCCCCTGTTAGGGGACAGGAGGTATAGATTTGTGGCCTCCTACTGTAAAAAACTTCAGGATCCTCTGACCCTGTAAACTGAAAATTCATGTCTCTCGCCCGGGGACAAATGCATTCTTTGTAAAGGCGGCCCGTGGCCAGCCTTGGGCTCATGTTAGTTTATTGTCACTGGTTGATAACGTTTAATGGAAAAGATACAAGAGTGCCAAAGAATTTTAATTATTTTTGTGATAAAGTTATATGTTCGGCCTTGAAAAAGTAGAGATAATGCAGGGATTCATTATTATTCCCAGTGTGTTTAAACAGACGACACAGAATGCAAACAAAAGCAGATGAAATTTGAAAAGTATTATCAATATTGCAGATAGCAGATGCCCTTTCGAATCAGAACAAGCATATCTTCTATAGCAACTTTATGGTTGAGTAGTTTATTCATTTCTATTAGAAGGTTGTACGTTTCTAAAATATGTAGATGGTATCTAGAAAAACCAACCAACCAGACGGGTCATTCTGCTTGTTTTCCTAAATTTATTATTTCACTTTTGCAGGCCCGATCTGAGGGGCATTAACATGGGAGTGGAGTCTTATTGTGTCAAATTCTATCTCGTACATGACCTTTGGCGGGCTTGGCGCTGGCGGGGAGAAGAAATAGGAGCGAGGTATCTGGACCATGGCGGAGCTTGTGTTTGGCTTTATCTGGGCTGTATTTGTGAGGCTGGAGTCAGGGTCTACCCGCCTGTCAGTACGTTTTCCACATGCTCTGGGCTCCCTCTGGCACCCAAAGGAGGGAAACAGGTCCAGGAGCAAACGGCAAGTGCCCCCCACCACCTGTCCCCTCCCAGGTCCCCCGACTGCGAGGGTCACTCTGAGATGTTCTGAGGCGATGGGGGCTTTGTCTTGACTACATAAAAATGGATCTGACCTCCTGCCAGGGCTGCCAGCTTCACGGGCTCCTTGTCCCTGGGGAGGTGGCTCTGGCTTTCTTGGCGGTGGGGCTTCCCGGGTTCTGCCAGTTGTTTTCTTGGAGGTGAGAAGCAGACCCTGGATGACTGGTTGATCCCAAGGCCCCGCTGACGACCTCTGGGGCCTGGGAAGATCCCTTTTGCCTTCCTATCCTGATTTTCCTTTCTTGTTCTCTTGTTCTCTGTGGGGTAGCCTAGTGCTCCAGGTTTGTAGCCAGACAGAGCCTTGGGCAAGTGACCCCTCCTTTGGGCCGTTTTCTCAGCTGTAACATGGGTTATGCGTACTGCTGAGGTTGGTAGGGTTAAATGAGGTAATACGCTGACGTAAAGCCCTCCGCTCCTTGTCCGTCATTATTGCTCACTAAGGGGGGCTGTTATCATTACCGTTGTTGTTTGCGTCCACTGATGGCTCCCCGGGTGCACAGGAAATTGCCCTCCCTGTCCCAGCTGTCTGCCCAGTGAGACTCCTCCTGGGGCTCCTTGCCGACCTGGGGTTTCTTCGCTGCAGACCCAAGAGAGTGACAGCCGCGGCTGAACCTTAGAGCGGGAAGGTGGAGGGCAGGGAGAGTGCCAGGGGTGCCTGCAGCTGGAGGGGCTGGCTCATGGGGAGATCTTGAGGCCAAGCTCAGACCTGGGGGACTTGTCAGGCCTGGCTGGTAGCTGAGGATGGGTTTGGACAAGGGATGCCATGAATTAAGCAGTGCTTCAAGAAGCTGCACCTGGCTTCTTAGAGGAAGGGAATGGCCCAATAGCAGAACGTTTACAAAAATAAGCCACGTGGTAGGCCATAAAATACATCACCATATATTCCAAGGGATCAATGAGGTGTATAGGATGTACTCTAGTCACAGTGGAATAATACTAGAAATTAAAAGCAAAAGGATAGCTAAAAACTCTTCTGTGTTTGGAAGCTAAACAGCATATTTAAAACAAATAATAAACTAGAAGAACCTAGAATGGAATGATCTTGAGTATGCTACATGTCATGTGTGAGACACAGAGAAAGCAGTACATAAAGGGAAAGCTATGCCTTTTAAATATATTTATCAGGAAACAAGAAAGGTTGACAGCAAATGAGCTAAGTATTCAACTCTAGAGATTGGAAAAAGAGCAAATCCAAAGAAACAAGAAAGAAAGTAATAAGAATGAGGGCAGACACTTATAAAATAGAGTGGACTGACAAAGGCACAGACAGGTTCATTGAAAAGATTGCTAAGGCAGAGGAAGGGATGAGAGATGGTGCGGGCGGGAGGGAGTGCAGGCCCCCGAGGCTTCAGGCTGTGCGGGTGGGGACCTGCCTTTTCCAAGCATCCACAGTTACTGGTTTGCCGGGGTGTCCTGGTTTATGCCTGCTGCCTCCTCGTCATCATTCATGACACCTCCTTTCACCTCCAGGTGTGTTGCTTTGAAGGGTAACTTCTACCTGTGCTGTCCATCAGGAGCCACACGGGGCTTCTAAGTGCTTGAAAAGTGGCTGGAGGTGTAAACTCACACCAGATCTTGAAGACTTGGTAGGAGAAAAGGAGTGTAAAATAGCTCAATATTTTTTACACTGAATACATGTTAAATAATCTTTTGGATATGTTGGATTAAATAAGATACATTATTAAAATTAATTTCACTTGACTCTTTTATATGGCTACCAGAGAATTAAAGACTGCCTGTGTGGCTTGCATTCTATTTCTCTAGCCAGTGATGATTCACACGGTCACCCAGCCATGAGCTGGCTCTGGGCTAAGGGCCTGATTAAATACAAAGGCTTGGGGTTCAAATCCAGATCCAGCCTTAATGTGTCTTGGTTAAATTACACCATCTCGCTACATGTCAACTTCTCCTTCTCTAAAATGGGAATAGCACCTGTCTCATAAGATTTGGGGGAAGTTAAACTTAGATAATTCATATAAAGCCTCTGTGCTGTTAGCATTCATGAAGTATTAGTTGCCAGTTATAAAACCAGCATGATGACGGTGTGCTTCCTCCCCGCAGCACTTTGATGCGGTTTTGTCACTTAGGAAGTAGCAGTGTGCTGAAGGTGAGTGACTTGCCCACGACCCCAGGACAGCCAAACAAGCCTGCCCATCCTGACGCGTGGCACACCCAACACCCAGCCCCTGCACTCCTGGACCTGCATGAGCCGGCCTGGCAGGCAGAGGTAGCTTCTCTACTTCTAACCAGTCCTTCCTTCTTCCAGCTTATCCTTCTCCTGCCCCCTCCTCCCTGCCCAGCAGTCTCAGCCCCTGCTGGCCCTTCGTGAGGTGCGGATTCCTCTTAGCCTCTCCTGCAGACTCAGGGCTTCCCAAGGGTGGACCCTCACACTCCCTCTGTGTCCTGCCTTGGTCCTCCCTCATTTGAGCATGTGGCTTGGCCGTCAGCGAAGGTTGGCAGGTAGCTTGACAGATGCTGTCTTGGTTCATCAAACTAACGCTCTAGCTTGAACTAAATGTGGTTCTTCCAGACCTTTGGATGGGGTGGGTATCAGCCACAGCCAATCAGAGATGTGGTGTGCAGAAATGCCCTGGGGGGCTCTCCTCTGAGCCTGGCTGCTAGAGTTGGTCTCTCCACAGGGACACACTGGCCTGGCGACTTCGCAGGAGGAGCCCCAGGTGACAGCACCTGGTTTCATGGATCACATCATCATCTCCATTTCAATGAGGCCAGCCCTGCTGTAGATTCCTGTCCTGAGGCCCCTCTCCTGCCATTCCTGGGCCAGACTCCCTGAAGATCCTTGGCCCAACTTCATGAGAAGGAGACAGAGAGCCGCGCAGGGCAAGGCCCCATTGTGATTCCCGCCTCAGTCCCTGGGAATTCCGGATCTGAGGGCCACGAGACATCCATCTGTTGGCTTCCCACAAGAGAGACCAGAGACCATCACTGGAGTCAGGAGGCAGGAAGATGGAGCTCACGTTCATGCAGAAGTTCCGACCTGACAAAGTACTTTACGTTCTTTGATTTGATTTTCACAAAAGTTCTGCTGAGAAGTATTATTATTCCCATTTTACAGCTGAGGAAGCCCAGGCAAGGTAAAGACCTTGGCCAAGAACTAGCAGCTGGTTCATGGAAGAGCCAGGGCTTGGAAAGGACCTACCTGGTCCCAGGATGGGGGTTGCCAGGTGGGAGCTGGGCTCCCTGCTGCCTCAGAGTCTACCTTGTGTGCCCTTGGGGTGGCAGGCATCAGGGAGGCGGTGCAGAATCTTGAGATGCAGTAGAGAGGGTGGCAAGAGCTTGAGGTCAGCCGTCAGAGAGATCGAGTTCAAATCCCAGGGTTCCCTATTATTCAGCCCTGTGAGCAAGTTCTTGAACTCCGGGGGTTTTGATTCCCTCCCTGAGGTGATGCTAGTGCCCGCTCATCTGGCCCCTGTGAGTGTAGATGAAGCATTGCATGTCCGTGTCCAGGACAGAGTCTGACACTGGTGGGTGGTGGGCCTCTGGTGCTGTTGTTGGTCCTGAGATGTGGGGGAAGGTCTGGTTTCTGAGCAATCTCCCGCGTGGTGCAGCCCTGTCTCTACAGCATCTAGTTGTGGCTGCACCCAGGGAGGAATTTGGGAGGGATGCTGTGTTGCCAGGCTCAGAAGCCTGCTCCATCAGTTCCAGCCACAGGAGCTTATTGCAGGAGCCCGGAGAATGGGAAGAATAAAGGGCACGGGTACCACGAGCCCCAAGGGAACTGGATCTTCCTCGGCAGCTTCTCTCCAGCCCCCTCCCCGGCGGCCCAGAGTCACCCCTCGCTTGTCTCTGTACCTGCTCTGCCTCTCATCTGCGTGCACCAACATGGTTAGCTGGCTCAATTCTAACTGGCCCTGCATCCAGCCCTGAACTAGCTGCGTGTGGAAGGAGCAGAGCAGACAGGACCGCTCAGGCTTAGCCATGAATTAGGCAAGGGGACCATGGCTGGCCTGACCAAGCTGGCACAGAGCTGGTTCTGTGATGAGCTGGCCCACCCCGCTGTGGGCCCAGAGGACCCCACACCAACCCAGTTTAGAGAGCAAAGAGGGAAGTGGCCACCTCCATCATGATGCCCTTCCCGTGGCCTGAGTCCCTGGGGAAGGAGCCACGTTTCCCTGTCTCGCTGCTCCAGCCAATCATGGTTGAAGACCTCAGAGGCTCTCCACGGGGACCGGCTGGAGGGACTTTTTACAAGCGCCAGCAGGAGTGAATGTGCTTCTATTTTATAAGCTCTGTTCTTTCTTGAAAATGGAGCTTCTTAAAACCATCCCCTTTGGGAAGAGTGGCCTTGACTTTTCTGCCATCATGTGCAGTGATAACATTAAAAGGCAAAATTGTGTACACAGGTCTGAGGCCGTTATAATTAGAATAATTGTCCCGTGTTTCAGGCGCCCCTCTTTCTGGGAAGCTCAAAGCACTCTGTGAGCATTATCCAATTAATTCTGGAAATAGGCGGTGAGAGAGGTGGGGATGGGCCTGTCATGTGCAGTTCACAGCCGGGGAACCGTGGCACTGAGAGGGTAAGTGACTTGTCTAAGGTCCCTCAGAGTCAGGAACTGAACCCCGTTCACTGAGCAATAGGTTGGTGCCCTCACAGAAAGCATTTACGCTGCAGCTGTGGCTCTGAACGGTGGGCAAAAAGGCCCAGTTTTCATACAAGTGACAGAAATTTACCACCGAGCCCCCAGTCACAGTCCCCTCCCCCTCTCCAGCCCCGGAAGCCAGAGGTGTAACCTCCCTCCTCCCCCATCCCCCCCCCCCGTTGTAACTGTGGAGCCCCCCTTCCCTCCTGGCCCCACCTCCTGCAGACAGCTCCCTAAAGGTAGTGAAGAGACTGAATAAAAAAGTTCTGGTAGATAACAAGCAGTGGTGACGGAGAGAGCTAACCAAGCCAGATACATCTTATGGGTTGCAGAGCAAACTAACTATGAAGAATAACCTCTTTTAAAAAACAAAAACAGTCAACAGAGACATAATTGTGTAAGTAGCTGTCTTACAATGTGGTTTTATGAGCTGGCCTCAGCTGAATTACAAACATGCCAACTCTCTTTGGAGATAAGCAGTGGGAACCCCAGAAGCGACTTTAACCCCAGGTTATGGAGGGGAATGGCTTGCGGGAAGCCCAGGGTACACTGGGAATATGTTAGGTGAAGCTGGGTGGCCCTGCTGACGGGCAGGGCAGGCTGAGAGCCCAGGTGTGTGTGGGTAGGCGTTATGCCAGGAAGTTCTCTCCACCTGCGGGCAGAAAGTGAGGGTGAGGACTAAAGAGCTGGAGACACAGGCTCCGAGAAGGAGAGCCCTAGAGGAGCAGTGTTCTTAGTGATGCTGTAATCAGCCAGGAGGAGGAAAGGGCCAGCCCCCTGGGGTGCATCCAAACTCACTCACTCATCAGATAATACAGGTATCAGGGTCTGGAGAGAGGCCAGTCCGTCAAAATGGAATCACAAAAACACAGACGAACAAAAGCCCAGGTCCCCGCCCCCTCTGTGCCTACTGTCTCAGGAGGTGGGCGGTGGGACCAGACACTAATTTTTAGGAAACGTGTAGGTAAGTGTCATATTTGTGTGGTGAATTCCAAGAGGAGAGAGGAGGCCTAGGGAAATGTGAACGCGTGATGGAAGGGAGGGTGGGGACGGGCAGGGGCTGGTGGGAAGGGCTCCTTGAAGAAGGGGCAGTTAGGGGAGACCAGGGGTGCTACGGGTGAAGATGTGTGTGTGTTTGTGTGTGTGTATGGGGGGCGGGGAGGGTGCTGGGTATAGGGGATAGTGAGTCAGGCTTCCTAGTGGAAAGGAACAGTGAGAAATAATGAATAAAGGGATGAGGGGTTTTGGTGACATATGAACACAAATCTAACATCATATAAATGTATATATATGTAATATGAATCACTGTCTCAGTCTGCTCAGGCTACCATAACAAATACCATAGACAGGGTGGCTTAAACAACAGAAATTTGCTTCTCACCGTTCTGGAGACTGGAAGTCCACGATCAAGGCACTACAGATGTTCTTCCTGGTTTGCAGACCAGCACTTTCTGGCTGTATCCTCCCACGGTGGAGAGAGAGGCTCCACCCTTATGACCTAATCACCTCCCAAAGGCCTTACCTTCAAATACCATCAAATTGGGGACGGGGCTTCAACAGTTCACAGCAATCATTAAAACTCAAGTCCACCTTCACTTTCCTCACGGGGACGTTTGGAAGAGCGTATGAAAAAATCTAATGGGGACACGTTTAGGAGATAGTGAAACCCAAACGACATGTCTCTCCTCACTGGTTCCTGAAGACGACAGCTGAGCCCCAGGTTAGAGCCCAAGGGGGCCCTGGGCCCCGCCCTGAGAATGGAAGGGGAAGGGTTCGCTCCAGAGCTTGAGTTCTGGCCTGAGGCCCAGAGTCAGAGGGATAACACGGAGGACTGGCCTCTGTTAGCACGATTAGATCATCGTTCCCTCACTGCCTCCAAGGACCGTTCTTCTACCTTGGCGGTGGCTGCTGGTTGGGGTCTTTCGGATATTTACCCCAGGCCTGTCCCAGCCACAGGGAGGGAGAGGGAAGGCCAGGAGGGTTGTCAGGGCCCTGCTGCTGAGTGTGGCCCCTGGGAAGTCAGTGGTGACCGTAGGGGCCCCAGGTAGCCTGTGATGGCGTCGTAGGGAATCCTCACTCTGTGTGTCTCTCTCTCTTTCTCTCTGTCTCTCACACACACACACACACACACACACGTCCTACAACAGTTGAGGTCACAGCGCTTGGCTTACTCATTTCATGGACCCTCCAGCAACACCGTGAGACTGACACAGTTTGCCTTTCACAGGCTCCATTACGCCATTATCAGCAGCCCCCCATCAGTCTCCCCATCTTGACGAGGGGCTGTGGGCCTGACGACTCAGCCCCGCCCCTGGCAGGGCCCAGAGCTTGGCCAGCGCTGTGTCCCCAGGAGGCCTCAGTGCCTGGTGCAGCCCCAGGAACCAGGAGCTCCAGGAAGGGAAGGGGAGCTATGTAAACCGCCCCCGAGGGCTGCCTTCATATCATGGAGAAATAGGTGGCCGGCTCCTTCCTCCCGCCCTATGATTATACAATAGATTTAAAGTCTCTGATATCCACAAATCTACATCAGAATATATTCTCTAGCCATGGGGAACGTCTCAGAGTTGTTAACCTTCTCCCCAGGTATTAGAGGTAACACACTGTGAGATTAGATGTATATTTTCTTCAAGATACACCACCCATTGAGGGGTTCATATTTACATCTTTTGTTGATATTTTTTATAGATTAAAAGCGCCTCTTTGCTAGGTGATAATTCTGCTAAGTACTGTAATTTGCTGCCATTAATATTTGTCTGAGTCCTAGTTTGCAAAATATATTTGAAACCACGTTAGAAAGTCGCATAATTGCTTCTTTGCGAGCTGGGGAAATGAGTAGTTTCTTTACCCAGCCTTTATCCTGTTAACCTTGGAGGGGAGGGGTGTTCACCAGAGTCCTGGGAATGGCTGAGCACCATTAGCCGGGGGATTCCAGCACGTGCGGGGCCGGGGATGCAGCCTGGGTGGACCCAGCTCCCTGTGGCTTGGGCTCTGCTGTGTGCTGCAGGTCTGGCCCCATGCCCTCTCTGGACCGTGGTGAAAGACACATTCCATTGAGAAAGAACTACCTCTGCCCGGGCCCTAGGCCTGGGGGGTGCCGAAAGCTGCCTACCCCATGGGACCCAAGGCAAGATAAGCACTCTTCCTGGGTCTCTCTCAGTGCCTTATCTGGAGAATGGGGGCATTGCTCTCCCACCCTGACTCTCCCCAGGGAGTGTATGAAAGGCTCCTGCCCAGGGATCCCATGGCTGTGTGCCCACCAAGTGCTGGAAATACTTGGGGAATGTGCAAATGACAGAGCTGGTGGTATAGCCAGGCTTGATCTCCTAGAAAGTGGGGCTTAGGGGGCTGAGTGGGCCAGGCAGCACAGGGCTGGGCAAGAGATGCCAGGCAGGGGGCTCTCCTGGGTCAGCACCAGGGACAGGGAACCCCGTGGCACAGGGCTGGGGTGGGGGGGGAGGGAGGCTGCCCAGGGCGACCTCAGCCTCTGCTGTTCAAGGCACTCTCTCCTGTACTCCCCACACTGCCCTCTCCCTAGGCCTCCTGCATGGGAGTGGAGGCAGCCCCACAGGCCCTTGCCAGCAGGTGGGCTTTATGTCTGGGTGTCTGGTTGGAGCCTTGGCCGTTGGTCACAGCCTTGCCCCTGTTAGGGCCAACTGCCTACCAGGGGCTGCTCCATGTGGGCTGGGCCTCCATGAGTTGCCAGGCTCTGTGGCTGTTCCTCGGGGCCTGGCCTTGCACCCCAGGGCAGGGACCAACAGGGGCATCTCTAATCAGAAGGGCGTTTTGCCTCCTGTTGAGCTGTTATCCTTCTTCTCTGTCATCTCCAGCAGCTGCTCGCAGGTGTGAGCAAGGGCCTCGTGGAGCAGGACCGAGCCCTGGTCCCCGGGGCAGCTGGCAGGAGCCTCACAGCCGGGTTCAGTTTACTCCCAGGTGAAATGGGAATAACGAGTCCCCTGCCTCACAGGGACATGCTGTGAAAGGAGTGAAGATGTGTAGTGTGCTTGGAAGGGCGCTTTGCAATAGCAGCACTCGGTAAAGGTTATTTGATATTCTTTCCTGTGTGTATGTGCATGTAAGTGAGTACGTGTGTGTCTGTGTGTGTAGGTGTGTGCACAGAAGCCTATTCGAGTGGGTTTGTGTGTGCTGGCTGCGTGCACTCGGATGGGCGAGTGTGTACACATACGTCAGTGCTTGTCTGTGTGCAGAGGGGTTGCCTGCGTGTCTGTGTGCACTCAGCCCAGGACCCACCACCCCTCCCAGGGTGCCCAGCAACGTGCCTCATCTCCCTCTCCCTGCATTCTGTTCTTCCAGCGCATCCCCCTCCTGCCTCAGCCCTTCAGTGCCACCCTGTCCTCTGCTCAGTGTCCAGCCCGCACATCCTCTGGCCCTCCCGACCTCTCTAGCCCCGGTCGAGGCCACACTCTAGCCCACCTCTCACTGCCACTCGGGTAACCTGTAATTATGTTCAGACCGTTGCACCTGCCGTTGTCTCTGCCGGAGAACCCTCTCTCGCTCTTAGCTCTGCCTACGCGTGCAACGGTCCTAGCTCAGATGTCCCCTCCTCCTGACCCTCCTTAATCTCCCAGCCCCTCCCTCTCCTCCCACCCTGCGGCCCACCTCCTAGCTGCCTGCTCACTGTGTGTCTGCAGGGGTGGACCTCAGGTCAGGAGGCGGCCCACATGCTCACTCCCGCTGCCCCCTCAACTCCCGCCCTGGGCTGAGCCCATCGTGGTCCACGCCACTGTCATGTCCTCTGTGACCGCTGAGGGCCGTTGACTGCTGTGACTGCTGCCTCGATTCCATTGCCAAGGTCAGACAGGCTCTGTGGGCCAACACCAGGTCAATCACCAGATGCCTTTCCACGCTCCAGCACAGGGTGGCGGGGGTCTGGAAGCAGGGTGAGTGGGTGAGTGGATTCACTGGTTCTGGCCTGCCGGGCTGCCAGACGGACGACAGGCTGCAGTGGGCGAACAGCACAGGGGAGCCCCTCCAGCCTAGGCCAGTCGCTGGGCACAGCCTCGCTGGGCAGAGTCAGGCAGGGGCCAGCCCCTCTGAGAGGGGAGCACGGTGGCCTGCTAAGATGCTCCCCTGTGTCCCATGCAGCCTGTCACCAGTCCTTCTGCAGAAGCAAACTCTGGGAAAGGACCTGAGTGTATGTGGTTTATTTGGGAGGAAGCGGGCAGTGCGGCAGGGAAGGGGAGAGGTGGTCAGCGTGTCCGGGGCCAAGTCCTCTGTGCTCATCCTCCCGCCGTCCCCTCCTTCATGGGCTGGGGCTGCCTGGGTGGTGTTCACCCCCCGGATGGTGGCCCATCCCCTGCACCTGCTGGCACAGTCCTTGGCCAGTAAAGTCCTCAGCTCAGGGTGGCAGGCGCTGGTGGGAGGAAGCCGGAGATGTTGGAGCAGAGGGCTGAGGGGGTACGGGTGGCAGTGCCTCAACAGTCGAGAAATACCCCTAGCAACACGTACGTGTTTGATAAAAGCTAACTCTTATTATTGTTTTAAATTGAAAGGGCTTCTAGAAATTGTCATGTCTGACTTGTGGGTTTTTGGGTTTTTTTTGACAAAATAGTTTTTTTTTTTTATTGTGGTAAAATATACATAAAAATTACCATTGTAAACATTTTAAGTGTAAAATTTAGTGACATTAATACATTCAAAAAGTTGTGTAACTATCACCACTACTTCCAGAACTTTTTCATCATCCCAAACAAAAACTCTGTACCTGTTAGACAATCGGTCCACATTGCCCTCTCCCTTCTCTTCCCTGGTAACCTCTACTCTACTTTCTGTGTCTATGAATTCACCTACTTTAGATATTTCATATAAGTAGAATCATACAATATTTGTCCTTTTATGTCTGACTTATTTCACTTAGCATAGCATTTTTAAGGTTCATCTATGATTTCACATGTATCAGAATTTCATTACTTTTTTATGACAGAATAGTATTCATTCCATTGCGTGTGTGTATTTTTGTATATATATGCGTGTGTGTGTGTATACATATTGTTTATCCATTCACTTGTTGGACACAGATTGCTTTTACCTTTTGTCTATTATTATTAATACTGCTATTAACATTTGTGGAAAAGTATCTCTTTGAGTCTCTGTTTTCAATTTTGGGGGATATATCCCTAGGAATGGAATTGCTTTCTTTTGTCTGTAGGTATTTTCCAATATATCTTGTTACTTCTTCTTTAATCCATCTGTTAAGAGTGTGTTTAATCTACACTATTGTGTTTTCCGGTTTTCTTTGTTATTGATCTCCAATTTCATTTCATTGTGATCGGAAAATATACGTTGTGTAATTTCAACCTTTTTAAATTTGTTAAGACTTGTTCTGTGGTCTTACTGATGACTTTTTTTTTTCATAGAGGAAAAGAACAAGAGGTCACAACAAGAGACATTACCCAGGGTCACATCATGGGCCAGTCCTGCACTCCTGCTGCTGCCCTCACGGGGCAGCCAGAGGTGTCTGCTATTTAGCAGGGGTTTCTGGAATGTTCCCTCTGCCTTGGGCACTCTACACATCTTATCCTGTCGGATTCTCACAACACTCCATGTGATAGGAATTATGATTCCCATTTCGCAGGTGGGATAACTGAGGCCCAGGAAGGACAAATGAATGGCCAAGATGACATGTGCTAGTAAGTGACAAGGCTAGGTTTTGAGCCCCAAATGCAGGCTTTGGACTCCAGCACACAAGGCCTTCAGTGAGCATCAGAGACAGCAAGGAGGCACGCTCTGTGCAAACAGGGAGCTCATCATTTCAGAGAGAAACGCATTTGTTGAGGGGAATAAAAGTTTGGGCCCAAACCAAGCAGTGAACCTGTTGGAAATGCACAGGTCATGAACAGATGTGGTTTCCGGGGAAGCCGAGGCTCAGAGCAAGCTCAAGAGCGGAGGGTGGGGGCGGGGGGAGGAGGGGTGGGGGCGTACTTCCAGAGGGTGGGAACCAGCCTTAGAGGAAAGTTGAGGGAAGCCAGGGGGACTGAGCACAGGGTGCCTGGTGCTGGGCTCACCTGCTCTCCACCGGCCTGCCTGCCTCTCTTGGAGCCACATGCTGGGGAGGTACCCCTCCCCATCCTGGAAGGAGGCGTGTTTGGGCACAGATTTGCTCAGTGGCTTCTGGGGGGGAGAGGCAGTCACCTTTCTTTACTTCCTCCAAGTCAGACAGAGCCTCTGGACTCCAGCTGACAGGGATGCTATGTGGACATGACCGAGGCCCCTTCTTCTCTTGTCCCAGACCAGGCACAAGGTCAGCGCTGCCAGGTGCTGGGAAACCAGGGAGAGCTGTGGGCCCATGGGGTTGGCTTTGTTCCTGTGGCCGCTGGGCTAAGTGACGCCCCTTTCTCGGCCTTGGGGCCGTGTGTTTGAAACTCCCAAGCTGGAGGGTTTTGGGGCAGTGATGCACTTCAGATGCCCAGGGTAGCCTTGCCTTTTCAGTGTGGGGAAGGGAAAAGAGATGACCCTGAGTAGTCCCAACGGAGCCCTCCAGACCCCCAAAACAAACACAAAAGTTCAGTGTGTCACGTGTGTTCTTTTTCTTTTTAACAATTCATTCTGATATGTGAGCTTCTCACTCACCTTGGGAGGGGGCTGCAGGCCAAACGAAGCATTTTTCCTGCTAGAACAATTAATGCTGGGGGGCTTGGGAATCTCTCCAGGGCAGTGGCTTCCACGGCCACAGCTGGGGGTGCTTAGGAATTTTCAATCCAGGCCCAAACAGCAGTCAGGATGGACAGCATTCCTTCCGTCCATGGGCCAAGTTCTTGGGAGGACGAGCGGCAGACCCTGCCCTTGAGGGGCCTGTGCTAAGCTAGATGGGAGGGAAGACGACCGTTGACTCCCCAGAAGGCTGCAGACGACTGTTCCTCAGAGCATCTGTGCCCTCTTTTGAAGATTCCATTTCCCTGTCTGTACAATCAGCAGCTTCATTCAGGTGATCTGCTAATTCTGAGAGTAGGCCTGGGGGCTGAGGGCTCGCGTCACCTTTGACTTTGTTTGGATTTGCTTCCCCTCTGGATGTGGCTGATGGTGAGGAACAGGGATGTGCAAGCAGTCTGGGGGGATGCTAGAACCTTCTGTTGATCCCTTCGGGCCTCTGTGATCCCGGCTCTCACTGAGCTCTCTGGGAGCCTGAGACGTCAGCTGGGCCATGCAGGCCGAGTGCGTGAGGACCCACTGGGCGTGGGCAGAGTGAAGGACCCTCACGCTGGCCGCAACTGGTCCCCAGGCCCAAGCTCTGAGTCCAGAGGCAAGACCCGTGTGTGGCCCCGCAGGTCTCCTGCTACCAAGGCGGAGAGTCTTGTGCGGTCATTCTCACAGAGACAGGCGTGGCTCGGGAGCCTCACGTCTCAGGCAGGCTGCCCTCTGGCCCGAAACGACCTTCCTCGAGCCCCATGCACCCCAAACAAAAGCTGCCTCTGACTCCTCAGCCTTTGTGCACATCTGCATTATTAGCAATGCTAATACTATTCTGCGATGATAAATAATTAAACAATTATGGTCATGAATCAATAAGTTTAGCACATTTTTTCATCAGTAAATTGTACTGTATAAACAAGAAATATAAATTACCAAGTCTAATTTCCCCCTAAAATTATAAGCATTTTATATCTAATAATTAAAAAAGTATTAGAATTCAATGTAGAATACTTAGAACTTTAAAGAATTTTCAGTTTCCACCAAACACCATTAAATTGTCATGTTTTATGTCTCTGAATCTGATTAACATTTTGAGATCTGGCCTCAGAAATCTTTCTTTGTTAGCTCCCAGAGAGGCTCCTCTACATTCCTGTTTTCCTCCATCCTCACAAACAGCGTCCACTGGGCTTCAGCTTCCAAGGGTCTGAATCTACAGGGCCAGCTGCAGAGCAGGGATGTGCAGGAATTCTTGATTGAAAGCGCAGGTTAGAAATCCATAGCTTATAGGCTCAATCCAGCCCTCCACAGTTTTTTTTCTGACCTGTTGGGAGTTGTTTTACTTTTTATTTTTATTTTTTTTATAAATTTATTTATTTTATTGGCTGTGTTGGGTCTTTTTTGCTGTGCGTGGGCTTTCTTTTTAGTTGTGGTGAGTGGGGGCTACTCTTCATTGTGGTGCACGGGCTCCTCATTGCCATGGCTTCTCTTGTTGTGGAGCACCGGCTCTAGGTGCGTGGGCTTCAGTAGTTGCAGCACATGGGCTCAATAGTTGTGGCTCACGGGCTCTAAAGTGCAGGCTCAGTAGTTGTGGTGCACGGGCTTAGTTGCTCCACAGCAGGTGGGATTTTCCTGGAGCAGGGATCGAACCCGTGTCCCTTGCATTGGCAGGCGGATTCTCAACCACTGCACCACCTAGGAAGCCCAGGAGTTGTTTTATTTTTATGTTTTGCTTTTAAGTTTTAATTTCTAGATTTTTGGAGGAAAAAAATCAGAAGATGTAACAACACTGGGTTCATAGTTTAAGTACCTCATTTAAATGGGCACTGTCCAGATTGCCACAGAACCCATCACTCCCAACAGTCTCCCAGACCCTGAGGCTGAGGGCAGCAGCGGTTGTCTTAAAGGTCACAAGATCTTTCTTGTCCCTGGCCCTGTCTCTCATCTAGGTCACCTGCTTGACTCATTGGCATCTGGGTTTGCACCCCCTAGTTTAATGGTTGGGATTTGATGTCCTCCATATTCTAAACATATAAAGTACAGGTCACTAAGGCCCAAATCCCAGGATGTTTTACATGTGGGAAAATAGTGTGCTAGTGGGAAATGTTTAAAACAAAGGGCACACCCAGGCGGATTTCCTTTCAACTGCTGCCAATCACTTGTTACGCTCTGCGCTCCCACCTCCAGCCTGAGTAGCCTGCTCCTGGGTTCCCCGGCACTCCTGCTGCCTCTGGTGGACCAAACCCTCCACACCACCTCCTTTGTGGTTCTTTCTTTCCGTCTTCCCTACCCCAGGCTCCCAAAGCAGTGGGCCAGGCTCCCAAATTCTCTTTCTGTTGTTTCACCTGTCCATTCCCAAAAGATGAAACTCAACCCAAAGAACAACCCAGAAACCAGTTTCCTGCCTCCACCTCCCTCCCCAGTCTCAGCTGTTAGGAGAAAGCACGCTGATTAAATTCACCCACGGCTGACCCATGCTGGCTCCTCCTTCAATCCCTTCCATCCCAGCGAGGGTTCCTCCATTTACCCAGCTGCCAAGCCAGACCCTGGGAATCATCCTCGCTACCGGCCCTTCGCTCAACTCCCACACGGCCTCTCGCCAAGGCCTGTGACTCTGCTTCCTCAGTCCTGCAGATTCCAGCTCCCCTGCCATCCCCTTGCTTCCTTTCGGGCTGTGGCCACAGCCTCCCACTGGACGTTCCGCTTCCAGCCCCTTAACTTCTCTGAAAGCATTTTCCACACAGCGTAAGAATGGGGTTTCTAAACGGCACCTCTGTTTAGCGCCACAGCTACCCCCTCCCCCAGCTGAAAATATCTAAGGACCCCATTGCCTTCAGATAAACTTGGTGTTTGAGTGCAGGTGCATTTGGAGGCAAGGGTGAGAAATCCCTTCCCGTAGCTCAAGAACAGGGAGGGGTGATTCTCGGGATAAACCTTTTGTGGGTGCAGAGGGGAGGCAGGCCGGCAGCACGAGACAGGCAGGACCTGTGTGCTGGCACGTCGTCTTTGTTCCTGCTGGTCCCTTGCTTCCTGTTCCTCCTTATCCGCTGTGGCCTGGTTCTTCATCTCCTCTGAGGAGACTTCCCTCCCCATCCCAGGTTCCCTCCATCCTCCGTGAAGTGGGGATGGGTCCTGGTCACTCCCCTGTGCCTACAGAGCTCTCTGTCATGGTCACTGGTAGGGGGCTCTGGGGAGACTCAGATGCCACCCGCCTCGTGCACGCTTGCTCTGCAGTCCTGTAGAGAGGGCAGGACCCGGTGTAGGTGGGCAAGACCCCAGCCCCAGAGGTGGTGAACGGAACAAAATATGCTCAAGAAGAGCAGACCAGGGTGTGAGTTCTGCTTCCCTCTGTGCCGCCTGGGAGATGCTGGCTGTGATGAGGGCTCACAGACGTGGTCCCTGAGATGCCCCCGAGATCTGGGAGCTCCCCACACTGCCTTCCCCTCAGGGCTGACCTGTCTGCCATGTGCCTGGTCAGACCTTGAATGTGGGGACATTCTGGTCATGCCACTTCCTGGAGAAAGAAGGGCTTCCTTGGTTTTCCCTGGTCCTCTGTGCAACTCTAGCTCTGGAGTCTGAGGTTTGAGGATGAAACTCTGTCCCTCACCTAAGCCCTTTGTGACTCTGGATTCTTGCCTGTCATCTTCCAGATGCACTGGGGCTGGGCACACACAAGGCTCAAAAAGGCCCTTGTGGGACTTCCCTGGTGGTGCAGTGGTTAAGAATTCACCTGCCAATGCAGGGGACATGGGTTTGAGCCCTGGTCTGGGAAGATCCCCCATGCCACGGAGCAACTAAGCCCATGCACCACAACTACTGAGCCTGAGTGCCGCAACTACTGAAGCCCGCATGCCTAGAGCCTGTGCTCTGCAACAAGAGAAGCCACCGCACTGAGAAGCCTGTGCACTGCAATGAAGAGTAGCCTCGGCTATCAACAACTAGAGAAAGCCCATGCGCAGCAACGAAGACCCAACACAGCCAAAAATAAATAACTATATAAAATAATAAATCTTTAAAGGAAAAAAAAGCCCCTTGTGATGGAAAAGTGAAGGAAAGGGTGATATAAGCAGACATGTTCCATTTTACTACCATCCAGAGTCCAGGCAGGAAGGTCTGTGCTTTGAGGCAAGGCTTCTAAGGCCCTCCAGGGGTCCCTTCTGGGTCCCCAAGGAGTGTTGGGACTCAGGAATTATTGTTCCCCGGGCTGCTATTGCAGGGCGTCCCTTACCAGTAATTGAAGGACATTCCTTTTAATGGACTAAGAACACCTAAAGAGGACAGCAGCTATCCGTTAAATAAACAAGCCATCTCATTCAAACATTTAACAGTCCCGGACAAAAACCTGCAAACCCATTAACTCCCAAAAGAACTTGCCTGAGGCATCATGGACCCTTGCCAAGTGTTAACCTCAGGACAGGGACCAAAAACAAACACTAGCCCCCAGAATTGGGAGGGCTTAGAAAGAGGGTCTCCTCCTGTTTTTCCTTGGCACGCAGAGCCCAAGGCCATGACCTGAGTGCACAGACAGCTTATTGGGGACATAATCCAGTGAGTGGGGGTGGGGAAGGTGCTGGAGCCAGTACAAGGATGCCACATTGAGTATGCCACCGGTGTTTGATCCCGAGGGACCGTCTGAGAAGTCGAATGACATGCAGCTCTCAACTGTCCACCTGGGGAGACAAAATGGGGACATAGTTACCTGTCAGCACTGTCCCCCATCGGTCAGGGTGATTTCCACATATACAGGTGTGTGTCCTGCTCAGGTTCAGCAGCTAGTGAGAGGCTTGCCATGTGGCCTGGGTGAGAGGGTGTTACGTGGCCCCTGGCCCATGAAAGTGGTCCAATGCAGGGATGCAGGGATGCAAGGGGATGTTCCAGGCTTGGCAAGAAGCAGAAGCCAGCTGTCTCTGAGGGCCCAGGTGACACTGGAGGAAGCAGGGCATCACAGCGCTTTTAGTCCCCACGGGCCCTCCCAGGTAGAAAGGGGACTCAGCTGTCCTGTGGTGGTTGTGTTTTGGTCAGACCCCTCCAAGGTGGAGGCTAATGCCAGAAACCTGAGGCACCCTTTGAAGATGAGCAGGAAGAGCTGCGGCCAGGGGCCGCCACGGCCCGCAGCCTGACAGGCTCTTGTGCCCTGCTGCCTGCCACCTCTGTCTGCGGGTTACGGGTGCCAATGCCAGTATGCTGGGGCCTCCAGATTTTGTTTCACTCAGTGGCTCTTAGCAACATGTTTTTTGCATTCTGCTCATTCTGTTTCACATTTCACACTTCCCCAGGCTGAGAGATCCATCCATCTAGTGCAAACGCTTCTGACAGGGCTGGGGCGGAGGAGACCCCTGCTGGGCCGGAGGAGGGGAACTCATAAGGGCTGGCTGGCGGTGACACTGGTCGGGACAGCTCCCCACGGACCATGTCCTTGCCCACCCCGCCGCCTCTTCCCCAGTTCCTTCTTGGCCTTGCAAGGCCCTCTCAGGGCTGGCGGTTGCCCCGCGTTCTCCTCCTGCTTCCCGGACCCTCCGAGCAGCCAGGGGGCTGGCTGGACCCTGACACCTCCTAAATTGCCCTCACGTCTCCAAACAGGCCTCACACCTTCACTCTGCGGGGCCAATTTTGAAAATTTTCTTTTCTACCTTCTCACATTCTCTAGTCAAATAGGAAAAAACCCTTTTGATTTCCTGTCTCTCTCTATATATACATTTATATGTATTGATAATAATTTTTTGCACAAAATTTCTTTTATTTTCCCTCTCTTAGGCAACACTAGATTAATTTGAACCCCTAGATTTATGTGTACATATCTATGTATTTATCTATCTAAATTTTAAATTTTAAATCTGTAATAACATTCAGAATTAGTTCACAAAACTGGATTACACAAAGCCAGCAGGTTTAAAAATATTTCAAAGATGTTGCTTTCATGCTTCAAATCCTTGAAAAACCAAATACATTCACTTCTGAAACTAAGTCTTGGGTTTTGCTGAAAAAAAAAAATAAGAAAAGTGTTTAATAGCACATATGGCATAATTTTATTTGACATCTGTTTTGTAACAAACAATATTTAGCTCACTTATTTGCTGAATGATACAGTACACAGTGCAAACAAAAAGTCCAATGAACAGTTTTTACAGAGTTTGTAATATATCAATATTTATTGCAAAAGAATGCAAAACTTAAACATTTAAGTGTGTTATTGATTGTAATATGCAAAACATTGATTACTGTATGTTGCCATTGCAAAAAAAAAGCGTACTAAATGCCTTCTGGGGTATGAAAATGAGGTACATTTCAGCAAGAGGAGCTCACCCGCTCCCCTTGGTGACATTTAGTCTTAGGCCTGCTCCCCCCTTGTTTGTGTCATCCTATTGAAGACAGCTGTCAATATATTTAGGATGCTTTAGCTCATAACAGCAAAAATGGTGAGACTATTGGCTTAATTGCAAGGAGTGATTGATTTTAATGGAAACAACATTTAAAAACTCAGAATGCACTTTCTGTTGGCAGTGCTAGTAGAATGCTCTAATGAATTGAAGCATCACACAGAAATGCATGGTACTCACTGCAAGGACTAGCAAAGGACATCAATGGTTGATGCATTCTTTTTTGTTTGTTTGTTTTACTCTAAAGTTGAAATAAATGATTTGTTTACATAATTGGACGACAGGAACCAATGCAGAAATAGAATTGAATGTCACCTGGTGCAGAAAGCAAACACCAAAACTCTGGTCAGTGAAGCAGTGAGCAGGCCACTGGTGTTGCTTTTATTATGATGGTTATTACTTGGAAAATAATACTGGAAAATACTTCAACAGATAATTCTTCCAGTTGCAGGCAGGAAGAAATGACAAGGACTCCCTGTCCTGTTTAGGTTCTGGGTGGGGGGTGCGTTTTTCCTTGACTCAACCTCAGGAAAATACAAAGACAGCCAAGAGGAGTCGGCTTGACTGGAGGGTCTCGTGGGATGGGCTCGAGCACATTCAGGAGCCCCCAGACCGAGGCTCGGAAGAGGGGAACACTGCCAGAGGGCTCCTCTGGAGGCAGGACCTCCTCCAGGGCCAGGACCGTTCCAGATCTGATCACTCTAGCGGCCTCTCAGACTTCCAAAACCATAAGCATAACAGCGATGAGACACGCGACAGCTAACACTTGCTGAGTGCTCTGCGCTCTGGATGCCAGACAGAGAGCCTCACGCGCGTGCCCTCGTGTGTGCCTCTGTGCTGGTCCCTGAAAAGCTCTCCCCAGGCTCAGAGGGCTGTGGTCACTTTGTAAAAGGCATGACTGTGTCTTCCATTTTGCAATAGTTTCCCCTTGGCGGTTGGCGCCTACTGTGTGCTGGCACTCTCGAGCCTCTGAGTACCAGGGGTTGGTGATGGCAGGGATGAGACCAGGTCCCTGTCCTCTGGTTGCTGGTGGCCAAGGTCTTCCATGAACCTAGGTTTGTACACAGGCAGCAGTCAACTCGGCCCGCCACGGTGGGGAAAGGCAGAGGCATGTGCAGGGAGTCGAGGTCAGAGCAGCTGCGCCAGGTGGCTGTGCGGGTGTGATCAGCTCCCCTTCCTCGGGGCATCCTCCTGGAGCTGAGACCAGGTGCAGGCAGCCGGGCGTTGCTGGCTCTCCAGGCTGTGTCCCCTCAGCTGTGATGGGGCCCCAGCCCCCCTGGCTGCCTGTGCCCGGGTGGGCAGCTTCACCCTTCCTTTCAACTTCTCTCGGCCTCAGTGCCCACATTTCTTTCTTTCTTTTTCTTGTTGAATAAATTAATTTTATTATTTACTTATTTATTTATTGGCTGCGTTGGGTCTTTGTTGCTGCGTGCGGGCTTTCTCTAGTTGTGGAGAGCAGGGGTTACCCTTCATTGTGGTGCACGGGCTTCTCACTGCAGTGGCTTCTCTCGTTGTGGAGCATGGGCTCTAGGCATGCAGGCTTCAGTAGCTGAGGCACATGGGCTTAGTTGCTCCACGGCATGTGGGATCTTCCTGGGGCAGGGATCAAACCCATGACCCCTGCACTGGCAGGTGGATTCTTTTTTGTTTTTTTTTAAATTTTATTTATTTATTTATTATTTTTTGGGGGGTACACCAAATTCAATCATCTGTTTTTATACACATATCCCAGTATTCCCTCCCTCCCTCGACTCCCCCCCACCCTCCCCACCCCAGTCCTCTAAGGCATCATCCATCCTCGAGTTGAATTCCCTTTGTTATACAGCAAATTCCCACTGGCTATCTATTTTACAGTTGGTATTATATATATGTCTGTGCTACTCTCTCGCTTCGTCTCAGCTTCCCCTTCACCCCCTGCCCCCTCCCAAACCTCGAGTTCTCCAGTCCATTCTCTGTATCTGCGTCCTTGTTCTTGTCTTGTCACTGAGTTCATCAGTACCAATTTTAGATTCCATATATATGAATTAGCATACAATATTTGTTTTTTTCTTTCTGACTTACTTCACTCTGTATGACAGACTCTAGGTCTATCCACCTCATTACATATAGCTGCATCTCATTCCTTTTTATAGCTGAGTAATATTCCATTGTATATATATGCCACATCTTCTTTATTCATTCATTTGCTGATGGGCATTTAGGTTGCTTCCATGTCCTGGCTATTGTAAATAGTGCTGCAATAAACATTATGGTACATGTTTCTTTTCGGATTTTGGTTTTCTTTGGGTATATGCCTAGGAGTGGGATGACTGGATCATATGGTAGTTCTATTTGTAGTTTTTTAAGGAACCTCCAAACTGTTTTCCATAGTGGCTGTACCAACTTACATTCCCACCAACAGTGCAAGAGAGTTCCCTTTTCTCCACACCCTCACCAACATTTGTTGTTTCCAGAGTTTGTGATGAAGGCCATTCTGATTGGTGTGAGGTGATACCTCATTGTGGCTTTGACTTGTATTTCTCTGATGATGAGTGATGTTGAGCATCTTTTCATGTGTTTGTTGGCCTTCTGTATGTCTTCTTTGGAGAAATGTCTATTTAGGTCTTCTGCCCTGGCAGGTGGATTCTTAACCACTGCGCCACCAGGGAAGTCCAGTGCCCACATTTCTAAAAGGAGGGTTAGATGAGGTAACCAGTGGAAAGGACTATGCAGTGCCTGGCACAGAGGAAGCACTAAGAAAAACACCCGATTTTGTTGTTGCTGTTTTTGACTTATAAACAACAAACATTTATTTCTCACAGTCTGGAGGCTGGAAATTCAAGCTTAGGGTTCTTGTGAAAGCCCTCTTCTGGGCTGCAGACTGCCAACTTCTCACAGTGTCCTCTGGTGGAAGGTGCTAGGAAGCTCTGTGGGGCCTCTTTTATAAGAGCACTAATGCCATTCATGAGGGCCCCACCCTCATGTCCTCATCACCTCCCAAAGGCTCCACCACTTAATACCATCACGTTGAGGATGGGGGAAAACACCAGGTTTTGTTTGTATGGTTCTTATTAATTGTTGGTGCTTTCCACCACTGCTAAGATGATCATGGTGTGAGGCCTTGAGCTTTACGTAGCCTCTCTGAGCCTCAGTTCCTTGTCTTTAAGTGGAGGGAACACTCCGTTGCAGACCCTGTAGGGCTGGTGGGAGGATTAACCCCAGGTATCCGCGTATCGTGTTTTGCACAGTCCTGTCCAGAGCAAGCACTGAAACACGAGGCGACAGTCACAGTAACAGTGCTCTCTTCTGATTCTGACAGGCAGACCTGGGTCCACTTGGAAGCAGAGCCAGCTGCAGCTGGGAAAAGGTGTGTGCTGTGGGGCACCTGCTCAGAGATGGTAAATGGAGGTGCAGAAAAGCCGGCTCACCTTCTTCTGCAGGGGAAGGTTCTGGCTGTAACAGTTGAGATCAGTGACTTGGAGCTGAAACCGGATTCACGGGCTGAAGGGGAAGGCCTCAGAGCAGCAGCCCACCTACCCCTGTCCTCAGCAGCAATTAGGAGCCATGACAGAAACAGAAAGCAGAGGCGAACAATGTATGTCACAAGGAAGTAAGAACATTGCACAACTAGAATAAATAATAATATTTTTTTTCTGGCTTTAATGAAACTCTATAGATATAAAAAGCTGGAGAAAGGGGATTTTTTTTTCACAGACCTTAATTATAGCAGGGTTGTTAGTAAATTTACTGAATTGCAAATGTAAAATATTCTGATGGCCTGAGTAAAACCACATATTTAAGCCTTCTAAATGAACATTTCTGTTTTTTGAGTAATTTGTACCATCTGTGTCAAAATTCTGAGTCTAAAAAAAAAAGCAGTGGAACAAATGTTGGTTCCATAAAACAGTCCTAGTTCATTGTTGAAATTGTCACACATTAACATTGCAGGCCATCTGGGAAGACAAAAGCCTCTAACCAGATTGCGGAGATGATTTTATTGGTCTGGTATTAATCAGGATGTGGCATAATATTTAAGCAGAAAGGAGAGATGAGGTGAAGTGGAGCCCTCCATCCACCCCAACTGTGCACGAGTTGTACCAAAGCCCTCTCACACTGCAGCACGGGGCATTTTTAAAGCCGGTTTCATCATCGGAAAATGTAAATAAAAGGCAAGGTAATATTTCCAGTTTGGAAGCATGCACACAAAGCAGAGAAACTTCATGGACTGAGCGGCTGGCTCTCAGGGAGGGAAAACTCTCGTTGGGCGGGCATTCACAGGACCACGCTGGAATTAGGCAGAATGGAATTTCCCTTTATCCCAGAGCATCAAGTAAAAGACCCCATGCCCAGGATGGCCAGAGCTCCCCATCCTCCTGAGCGTCCATTGTGAGGCAGACCCACCCAGGACGAGGCTGGGGCCATCTCCTGTGGCTTGGGCCCCCTGCCCTCTCACCCTGTGGCTGGGGGTCTCTGGGCCTGTGACAGACCCCAGCCAGGGTCCTGCCCTTTCCTGGCTCGTGCCCAGGCTCAGCTCCCATCAGCTCTCAAGTGGAGGGGTCCACGGAGCATCCCACATGGGCCACTTAGGATTCACAGTGGAAGGCCAGAGGCATCGAGGTGATAGTTTAGACTGGGTTGTGACTTCAGCTGGCCACTCAGTGGGCACATGTCCCGGGGTAAGAGTGTGTGGCAGTTGAGAATCTGATGTTCCCCCAGTGGGTCCCACTTCCTCTCATGGTGTGAGCATCTCACAGAGCTCAGGGACATGACTGTGTTTAAAGACGTTTTTCCATACAACACACCCTGTATGCAGCCACCAGCTTGATGGAAGGAGCTGTGCTTCATAAGGGATTTTCAAGGGAAATTTTGACTTTGCTCTAATTTCACCTTATGCAGTGTTAGGATCCAAGCCCCACGTGCTGTGTGATGTAACTCACGTGATTGAAGACATCCAGGGACATCCAGGCTGCTGCTGGTGTGGGAGGAGGACCTGTATCCTTGTGGCCTGCTGGGGGTTAGGTAGCCGCAGGGCCCAGGCCAGCCTGAGGCCTCAGGCCTGCCTGCCTGGAGCAGGTGCTGGGTAGCTTTGCAAAGCTGTGGAGGGAAGCCGGGGGTCTGGTTCCCTGTTAGGCTGACTTTTTCCTTTGTTCCTTGCCTATCAGGAGGTCACAAAGGGAGAACTGTCCCTTCTAGACTGGTATCCACCTGGGCTCCAAATCCCAAGAACCTCTAAAGTCTTGTCCAGCACCTGCCCTGTTCTGGAGGGGAGAGAACTCCCTGGCCACGGGAAATGAATTCAGTTTTCAGGAAAAACTTATCTGAAACAGTGAGGGAAATGACAGAAGGGAATGCAAGTTGCCGGGTCCCCAGAGCTCAAATAATTAGGGCATGGCTGTCACGATTGTGGGATGCATCCAGAGGCTCTCTTAAAAACAGAAGTGGATCACTCTACGCTGGTGTGTAAAATCCTTTGATAGCTCCCAGTTGTCCCTGGGAGAGAGGCCAGAACCCCTGTGAGGCACAAGAGAGCTCAGCCCTTGCCCTTGGGCTCCCACAGAAAGGGCCTTTCCCCGCTCCTCTCCATAGGTCCTTTGCATCTCTGTTCTTGCTGCCTGGAGCTGTCTTTGCCACCTGTTTTGGACCAGTGAATTCCTTTCTTTTATTCAATGCCAACTCAGGCAGTAGTTCTTTAAAAACATAATCCTTGGGTTTCATAACACCTTGCACTTTTCCTTTGCTTAAAAGTCACTGTTTTAATTAAATAACTTATGTAATTACTGTTTGTGCCTTCATATCTGGATACAAGAAGATTCCTTATTTTCCCAATGAAAAGATGAGAACATTTTGGGAGGACCTGCTTGCATGTATAGACTTTTAAGGAAGTAGTCAAAATAGTTCAGTTCCTCTTTGAAACAGTGTTTATGTTGCAATACATATTTGAAATCACATCTTGTATAAGATGGTGCTGTCATTTAGGAACATTTTCTCGTTCTCCCACACCAGGAATCCCTTGTATTTAAACTCCCTGTAAGCACTTCCACCTCAGTGCTTTTGCTAGCAGGGGCCGTGTTCTCAGGCCCCGCCTCCAGCCATCTGTGGGATGCAGGACTGCTTGAATCCATGAGGATGCTGTCAAGAATTGTACCGAAAGCCATGGGCATCATTTGCTATTCGTATTCTCCATAAAATAACCACTTCCTGGATTGCTTTTTTATGTGACCCTTAAAAGGCTGCTTTCCAATGACATCCAGGACCTGCAATTTTGAGATCACACCCCCTTCCCATGAATAATTATTATTGTTCCATTTCTTTTCTTTGCCTTTTTTAAAACTGATTCCGTCATGTGACTTCTATGAGCACCTAAAGTTAGCATTGGTTAAAACTTGTAGGACTAACGTATCTTTCCTTTAAGTTCAAGCAGAAAGTAAGGGAGAATAGAGCCAGCAATGTGACAGAAGACTTTGCTAAGACCCAAGCACAAGGCAGCCCTCCATTTTTTACAGGATAATTTTAGGAAAACCCTGGCCTTATATTCTGGCATTAATGGTCATTCTTTATCCTCCCTCTTACAGACTACAAGCTTCAGGAGGGCAGGGAGCTCCTGAATCCCAGGGCTGTGCAGGGGACATGAGTACTCCGCGAGGGCTCAGAAATATCTGCAGAATAAAGGGTTGATTGAAACGCAAACTGTTTTGGAGCAGGGAACGTGAGGTGGAGGGAGGGCTGAAGCAGTGTGGTCCCCAGAGGCAGGAGACTGGCTGTCAGTGGAGAAGGGCCTTGCCCAACGGAGGCGAGAGCAAGGAAGCACCGACACTGGGAGGCTTTACACACATACACAAATGCACACACACACAGACACACATAGACACACACACAGACACACGAGACACAAGCAGATGCACAGACACACACACAGAGACATAGACACACAGCCACACAGACAGATACACACACAGAGGCACACACACCACCCCCCACCACGTGCACAGAGACACACATGCAGAAACACACACAGAGACACAAATGGACACGTAGACACACACAGGCATATGTACATACAAGATACACATAGGGACACACAGACGCACTTACAGAGACACACACAGCCACATGTACACATACACACAGAAGCACACACAGACACAGACACACACACACACACACACACAAATGCTCCAAAAGAGAAGTGATTCCAGGCCGAACAGAAGCCTCCAGAAGATGGGGGGGGACTAGGAGAGGCGCCCCTTCCTTTGGCCGCAGTTCCTGTCCTGGGGCCTGACCAGGTAATGAGCGCAGACAGGCGCACGCCTGGTAATTCCCTGCTTGTTAGACATTGTTGTTAGCTCGCTAATGTCTTCCACTTAAGTAATAGCCACTGAGGTGTGGGGCTTCCTGGTGCCTAATGGCCCGGGGTGTCGCTGAGGGCCGTTAATCCTGGTGGCCATTAATCCCAGGAAATGCCTGGGGTCATCACAGGCTGTGTGGCTCTAACGAGCGGTGACTCCACGAGGGGCGCGTCTGGGCCACCGAGCCCCTGGGAATGTCCTTCTGCTGGGGATGAACCCCTGGGCAGTCGGGGGGGTGTCTGGTCTTGGCGTGTGTGTGTGTGTGTGTGTGTGTGTGTGTGTGTGTGTGTGTGTGCATGTGTGTGTAAACCACACACACCCATGACAGGGGCCACAGCCCATACAGGGAGATGGAGACAGGCACTCGGGTCCCCAGGTGCAGCCCTGGAGTGGTGGGGCTAATGTGTCTGGAGGTCCAGGACCAGAATAGTCAACCAGAGGAAGGTTCTGGGTGGGCTGGCCCTTCCGGGGTGTAAGGGGGAGCGGGCTCAGTTTCCCATCTCGAATGAAGGACAAGAAAGCAGAGGAGGGACGGCAACCCCAAGGCAGGACTGTGGACGGCTGCTCAGGAGGGGCCCTAGTTGAGCGGCAGTGCCCTGCTGCTCGTCCTGTGGTCCTACGGTCCTGTGGTCCCCATCACGTCCCTCCACTCTCCTCCCAGCCATGGCCTCTGCTGCCCTGTGACCTCTCCTTACTGCTTTTTTTTAAATCTAAGCACAAGCTCCGGAGTCAGACCTCCTGGGTTCAAGTCTTGGCTTTGCCGGGTACGGGCTGTGTGACCCTCTCTTAAGCCTCAGTTATTTTTTACATAAAATGAGAAAAACAACAGAGTTGTTATGAGGCTTAAGTGTAATAACACAAGAAGAGCCCTTGGGAGAGTGCCTGGAACCCAGAAGAGCCATAAATGTTTCCTCCTCCTCCTCCTCCTCTTCTTTTTATTACCGTTTTCGTTACACTCTCTGCGAGTCTCCTGGCCTCTGCGCCCTGACTGTGATGCGCTGCTTGGGCACATGTCACCGCCTCCACAGAGAGGCTGTGCCCAGTCATTCCTCCCTCTCCGGAAATGCACACCCGTCGGCCAGAGCCGCGGCCCTCTGACCACGACCGGCCACCGGCAGGGCTGTCCTTGGGTCAAGGGCCGATCTCTGGCTTGTGACCCTGACGGCAGGCAGCCCTCTGGCCTGCCCTGGGGCTGTGGGCATGGCAGGTGTCCAGTTCTGCCCCGTGGGGAGTCCCTCCTGGTTCACTGCCCCAGTGACCACCACATAGGCAGCACCAGGGTTTACCCAGTGCCACCCCAGGTCACCTCACGTCTGTGATGCTGGCCTGGCCAGATCCAGTCCCCACTCTCCAGATGAGGGACTGAAGGCCGGTGCTGGGTTTCCAACACGGCCCTCCCAGGCTGAGCCAGCACCCCGCCCACGGTGCCACACTGTTTATGCGCCGATGACTCAGTGAAAGGCAGAACCTGCCGCTACCATGAGGGCGGATGGTGACTGGGGACAAGGACACAGACAGCTAACAGAGTTTGACTCCAGATGGAGGAACTGGATTTGACTACATTTTTCTAGAATCCCTCAATTATCTGGCTCCTTTCTATCTTTGATTTCAAAGGCCCTGTTCAAGGCTGATCCCATCAGGAAGGCACGCCTGACCAAGGCAGCCCCCGGCCCCCTGGGGCCGCTCTCTCTGCCCGAGGCCTCACACAGCGCACCCGCGGCAGCAGCCCCATTTCCCTCCGGGCTCAGGGACAGGCCTTAGCCAGGGCGCCCTCTGCTCTGGAGGACTTTCCTGAAGCCCCAGAGAGCAGGCAGCAGTGTCTCCCACCCCCAGGGGTTGGCAGTGGGTGTCACTCGTGGGTGGGGGAGGGGAGCACTCTGGGGAAGGACTCCTGGCCCCACCCACCGAAGAACGGGGCCACAGAGAAATGTCACTGCTGCTGCACAGAAGTGTGGTATTATCAGCCCCATGCAACCGGCAAGTGGATTAAAATGCCATTAACACAGCAAATTAAGCTTACAGTGAAGTAAACAGAAATTAAATCAATAACCAGCACAGGGGGACAGCTGCCTTTTCCCAAATGGTCCCCTAGGGAAGGCGGCTGGTGGGTGCATGGGGGGTGAGGTAGGGGCTGCTGGAATGGGGAGGGGCAAAGATTGAGGTGGGGGTGCCGTCGTCCAGGTGCTGAATGGTAGGTGCTCAGAGGCCCTAGGCCAAGACCTGTGCCTCTAGCGGGAAGCAGCTTGCCTGTGTCCCCAGGTGCAGTTGCCGTGATCTGCCAGCTTCCTGAGCTTGTGATGAGAAGGTTGAATAGATTTCACCTGTTTATCTTCAAGGCGCTCTTCTTTTGGCCATATCACCTGGATTCTTCTTTAGGATCCTCCCCTCGTATCCTCTCCCCACCCCACGCCCTGCCCCCACCACCTCCCACAACTCTGATCCAAAAAAAAAAAAAAAAAACCAAGCACTTCTTGGTCCATGCAGTTCTGGTAGGATGACCCACTCTCTGGCTTAAAGCTGATAACTTGTCCAGGCTTATCTCAGGACAGAACCATGTCCCCACAGAGCATTTGATTCAGGGATGCTCAGCTGACCCATGTTTGTGCCAAGGGGCAACCCAAGGACTTTGTCTGGAACTTTCTGAAATGCTGTCTTGTCCTGAGGGGTTGCCGGGCTGGCAGGAGGCAAATCTGGTGCTGTAGGAGGCCATCCTGCTGCAAAGGGGAGAGCTTGGGCTGAGAGTGCAGCCAGACAGAGTTAAGGAGCTGGAGGCTGGATTTGGGTACCTGGATCCAGCTATGCCTGAAGCTACACCAGGTCCACTCCTGGACTTTTCAGGAAGCTGAACATCCCTATCCTCCATCCTTGTATTTCCAGTTTAAATTGGAATTTGGTCATTTGTAACTAAGAGTCCAACATGAAATATAAGGAAATTTCTTCTTTAAAAAGAAAATCCATTAACCAAATACCTCTCAAGGACCATTTAGCATGTGGTCAGATGACAAGACGGATGGTGATGTCCCTTGGTCTCCCCTGACCTCTCACCAGGTCTCTGTCTCCACTTTGCTCACTCTCCACTCTGCTGCATCTACGTGTGTCAGTAGGGAAGGTGTCTTGCTCTGTGGACATGAGGAGGAGCAACAAAGAAGGGGTGCAGACAGTATGAAGACTTCCCAGCCCTTTTCCTGCTCCTGCCACCTGATGCCCCTGGATGGGGCCGTGGACGTATCCCGACTGGAAGTCCAGAGACCTGGTTTCAGGGCCAGTTCTTTGTGCTTGTTTCCTGTGTCCACGGGCCAGTTTGTTCCCTCTGGATACCATTTCCTCATCCATTCCATAGACCTGCTGGTCTGAGCAGCTGTCCAGCCACAGATCAGCCATCCATCTGTCTATCTGCTGCAGCCCTCTGCTGGGGCAGGTGGGCTCTGTGTGGGGCTTGGGGACATCAGCTTTTGTCTCAGCTTCCTTCCTTTTGAGAATCTGGCTTAAAAATGTCTGGGGCAAAAGAATAATCTTTGACAATTGATTTATTACGTTCTGGGGGACGCAGGGATAGATTTTTACTCCTCTCCTTTTCATAGTCCCTTCCTCACCTGCCCTACCCCAGAGCCCTCGAAAGTCCAGGACAGAGACTGGGACAACACTTTCTCCCGGCATCTGCTACTCCGCCAGCAGGACTCAGCTCTTCTGGAAGCCTTTCATGACTGCCCCCACGCACCCCACCAACCCGGATCTGTGTCGGTACCTGGCTCCTCTGTGCTCCTGTGGCCCCAGGGTTTTCCTCTGTCCAGCACAGTCATGCTGCTTTGTAACTGGCAATTCCCACCTCAGTTCCCCTCTGGCCTGTGGGGTCTTGGAGGGGAAGGACCAAAGCTGTCCCTTGCTGTGCCCCCAGCACAGAGCCCCGGGTCTGGTACAGAGCAGGCCTCCACATGCCCCTGCTGAGAGAATGAATGAGTGAACGGATGAGGCCCTGCAGCAGATGCCTCTTTCAAGGCTGTGGTCACCGCCTCTGACCTGCCTGTTAGAATGTTTCCAGTGAGACGTGTTACATCCGTGACTCCAACATGAGGCTCTCGGGGGTCAGGGCTCTCTGTGGGACCTCTGACCCCATCCTCCCCTCTTATTCCATGTTCTCTGTTCTAAAGGAGACCTCCTCGGCCCCCACACTGCCAAGGCTGAGGCTGCTAATGGGCCGGTGGAGCAGGGGAGCTGCAGCTCCAGGCAGTGGGGCGGGGCTGCCGTGTGGAATCAGGTTTGGGGGGCAGTCTGGACTGTGGTGGCATGACCACGGCACACTTTTCACTTCACCCGGTTATTGATTCTCCAAAGATGCTTCTATAAACACTCCACATAGATGGAGGGACGTATCAGCTGCACATTACGAAGAGGATGATGATTTGTCCTCCTCTGTGGGGAGCCGTACGGGGGAAGCACCCCGCTGTCTTCTGCCCCACGAGCAAGGAGCTTTCTTGCTAAAAGACCCCCCTGTCCTCACAGCGTGCCTCCAACCCTCTGGTCAGTGGTCACCAGGGTCCCTGGCAGCCCGGCACCCCAGATCTGGACACCCCTCCGTGGAGGCGAGGCCAAGAGACATCCTCCCCACTGCGGCGCTACTGGCATGACCCCTGGCTGTGCCCAACTTTGAAGAGTGTTAAATTCCTCTGTTGATTTTTTTCCCCTCTCCCTCCCTTAGGTTCCAAATCCAATTCTAGCTCGTGGCCAACTGGTAGAATTAAAGGATTAAGAGCTACCCAGGTCTCATCCCGATATGAAAAGATTTCACCGAGAGGCTCATAGTTCAGCGTCCAAAGCCAGGGAAATCATCCCTGCCTGCACCGGGTATTGTTTTGAAAGCCTCCCTGGAACCCCCTTTCGAGTGCCTGGCGGAGGCATCACTGTTTCACTTATCTCTTAAGACCCCCGCTCATAATTGCTCCATGTCCGACAAGCAGAGAGGACTCCAGGCATTATCTGTTAAGGGCCCTCTGATCCAGTGCATGAGAACAGAGTGGTAATCAGGACACCTCAGAATCCTTCTAAAGTCAACGCAGAATTTCACAGGAGCCCTGAGCCGCTTTCTGAAGAGCCCCAGGGACAAACACAGGTGCCGCCCCCCTCTCCCCCAAGGGGCACAGGGACTTGGGGATGTGGGTGGGGACCCGTGAGACAGACCAACTTGTGGAGGAAAAGGGCTTTGTTTAGAAAAGCAGAAGGGATGTCCTTTAGTGTGTGCTGGGTAGGTGTGTAACTGCCTGCCTGTGTACATGTGTGCATGCATGTAAGTGTGTGTGGGCTTCCTGCACCAAGCTCAGTGGGTCAACCCAGGCTGCGAAGGGCCAGTGGCTGGGCCGCGTCTCTGGTGGCCCCTGACAGGTGACAGCGTGCAGAGGCACCGATGAATCAGACACTGCATTTGCTCAGGCCCACGGGAAGCTTCCTGACAAATGCTGCTGCTCTCGGGGTGGAGGGGAAGCCAGCATGCCACTCCACATGGGCCCGGCTCGATCTGTCAGTTGACTGTCGCCCTTCATGGGACACAGGCGCGTTGCTCTGACTGATGGAGCCTCTGTGGGGACGGCACGGAGACTATGCAGGTGTGAGCTCAGATGCCGCAGGTTCCTCTACCTGTGTTGACAAATGGAGCTCTCTTCCCCTCACACGCTGGGAAAGACGGTTTTAAAATGGCTCTCAGAGCTGAGCCAGGCGTCCCTTTCTTCCTTCTCAAAGCCTCCTCAGCTAGACCACAGGGCCACGTCACCCTCTTAACCCTTCTCCACCATGAGCAAGCAGGAGTGACCCCCAGACCTGCACCCCCACCTCCACCCACCTGGCAGCCTGAACTCCGGAGCCTCTGCCCCGACAGCCTCCACCTGCCGGGGGCTGGGACAGAGCCGACAGCCACGCGCCGTGGGCGCACCAACAGTTTGGGCTGAAGACAGCAAATAAGAAAGGGCTAGTGTGGGTTTGGGGGTCCTGGTTTGGGTCCCCCCGAAGCAGCCCCTGAGATGAGGACACATGTGAGCGTTTTATTTGGGAGGGAGGGAGAGGGAGAGGAGCGGAGAGGCAGCGAAACAAGGTAGACCTTCCACCAGTCCCGTGGGAGCTCGGGCGGCTCCATAGCACAGGCCTCGGAGTGTTCCCACCAGGGAGGAAGTTGGGGTGTTTGTACACCAAATCCTGCCAACCCCTGCATGAGGCCTGCTCCCAAGGTGTTAGTTACTCGGGCTGTGAGGGCAAAGGGTCTTCCAAGGCTTTGAGGCGCCCCCAGAAACAGCGACATAGAACCTCTGTCTCTGGCTGTTGGAAGTGATGGGTGTGTGCTGGGAGGCCGAGGCCTGAGAGAGGAGGGCGGGCCACAGCTAGTGTCAGCTACCATGGGCTTGCCTAGGCTGCATGTCCTGGCTGGGCTGGTCAGGGTGTTGGCACGATGGAAATGTGGGGGCCCCAAGGCTGTGACTCTTTGCAGACCAGCTCTTAGTTACCCCCTGCGGAAATTCATAAACTGCTGGCCTCCTGGGACCCTTCGTGCTGCCGGGGTAGGACCCTACCCTCTCGCCTTCCTCACCAGGCGAACATGGTCCCCACCGTCCAACCGCTAGCTAAGGGCAGTTGCATTTTTGGAGCAGGCCAGGACAGGCGTGGAGTGTGGCTTTTCTGTCCACTCCTGAGCTGAGCTGTGATGATAAGCCACCTCAGAGCCTTTCTCTCTCCACCTGGGAAGTGGGCATCTTGCAGACAAGCATGTGGGGAAGGCTAGAACGATCCACGGTGTTGGAGTAGAGTTGGGGACATCGTTGTGAGTTCCGGTTTAGTTTAATACAGGTACAGATGGATGCATGTAGAAATATTTACAAACCTGTGTGTATGCAGGGATGAGTACACACACATACATTTCCTTGCTCTGTCAGCTGAGAGGGCCAAGAAGCAATGACAGCCCAGTAAAAACTAGCACACCCACACCAGCCCTCAGACCTTGGTTTCTATTACCATTCTCAAAGATAGGAGCCATGGCTCTTGGAGAAATTGCTGATTCTAGGACTGAAAGAGAAAACATACAGGATGAGATTGGAGCATCTTACAGCATCAGAAAATGAGAAAGTTCTCAACACACACACACACACACACACAAACATACAATGACAGGGGCTGAGTGTCAAAAGGGCACAGGTGCCAACTGAAAGAGCTCCCAATGGCCAAAGCTGGGACAATTTGACCCACAAAATAAAGAATGTAGTATTGGATTATACTACATCATTATTTATACCCAAAGAATAAAATACATATCCATAAGTCCATTTTGAGGTAGATAAATAAATAAACAGATGAATGGAGAGAATAGACAAATCTCCTATTCAGAAGAATTCCCAATAATTTATATAGATACTCTGCCTTCCATCAGGTAGATTAAAATTCACTTTACTTAAGCATGGGCAGCACATAGTGATTTCCTTCCAAAGTACACAGTATGGAAAGAAGGGATAAGAAAGAGTAACCTTACTGTGAAGAAATCTGGCCTCAGCCAGGTGATCAAGGTCCACATCAACAGTGAGAAGTGATTTTGACAACATGATGAGAGTGACAGTGATGAGAATGGCACTTCGCCTCTGGTCTTCCTCTCAAGAACCCATAATCCCAATCTAACCATGAGAAAAACACCAGAGGAACCCAAATTGAGGAACGGTCTACAAAATGCCTGACCAGTATCTCTCAAGTCTGTCAAGGTCATTTAAAAACAAGGAAAGTTAGAGAAATTGTTGAGTCTAGAAGATCCTAAGGACACATGATGGCTAGATGTAATATTGTGTCCTGGATGGGGTTCACGCCACTTGAGTGGCTGGAGAAGGCTTTTTAGCTAGAGGGGCCCAGTGGGTGGCAGCTTCTGCAGGCAGGTGGGTTATGACCATCCCCCGAGACTGGACATTTCGTGGAGCAGCTGTGGCTTGGCCCAGGCCATCTACTCTAGCACCTTCCTTGTTGGGCCTGCCCCTACAGACCATGCCTCAAGGCTCCCTTGTCATTTCCCAAATCAGTTCTTGGGAAAACTAGGCAAGGAGAGGAGTTTTGATGATGTGAGGATGCAGTGATGTGTTTTAATGCACTGTTTCCTGGGGACCTGGAATGAAAATTTTAACAGCTCAGAAGCTGTGCACTGAAGGCGTCTCTACTGTGGGTTCTCAGAAGGGTATTCCAACTAAATTGCAGAAATAAATATGCATCTTCCTCGTTTTTGTTGAGCAATCACCACACAGAGCCCGAATCCTTAAGTGACAGTGTGCTCCTCCACGGGAAAAGCAGCCGTCTCCAAGGGGTCTGGCTGTGCTGCCTTTCAGCTGTGTCTGTGCTTCGTGGCCATGAGGCCATGTTGCTTCACAGGACCTGCCCAGAGCTGACCTGCTGTACCAAGCCAGGGAACAACCCAGAAATGGAAAGAGAAAGAGAATTGTAAAAAAAAAAAAAAAACTGCATAAGGAAAATAAGGTCTACAGCGTAAGTCATCAGTGCACAAAGGGTCCACACAGAAGCTAACCCTTGTGCTTGGGCAGGTCCTTCCAGAGAAGGAAGAGAGGGAGCTGGGTTTGCAATGCCTAGGCATCGGTAGAGGCTGGCTCTGTGCGTTGCACCATCTCCTCTCCATCTCTCCCTTCCCACACCTTGGGACCCAGGTTCTGCGAGGTCTGGTGCAGGGGAACAACTCAGCCCCACTTTGCTCCTAAGTGGATCAGACTCAGGACCCCTGTTGTCTGACATTTGTTCCACTGTCCCCTCATGCGGTTGTATTTCCCTGGCCCCCCGCATGAGCTTGGTTTCAGCCTTTCTCCAGATCCCTGCAGAAACACTTCCAGGACGGCCCCGTGGTGGTGTTTAATGAATGGAAACGTTCTCTCACAAACAGAAAGAAAAAAACCTACACCAATCCCCAAACCTGTTAGTTGGAAAATATTCCAAGATCAACACATTTTAATTCACTAATTAATACAGCTAAAAGGCATTTTTCATATTAGACTTATTAAAATCACTTGTATTTAAGTGTTTTTGAACTCATATTTTCCGATGCTGTGCGTTTTTCTAAAGTGTTCTAGTCATGTTATGCAAATGCCTATTTAAATTACCAGGGGTATTTGTTTTCTATTTCTACTCTGTAAAACATAATTTTAATACAAGTTATTTGTGAAATGCACATTGGAAAAAAGAAAATAAGATTTGAGATGGCATTTCTATGATAATTTTATTGCAAATGTTGACCATGTTTTTGTATTTGTCTGCAAAAGGTAATGCAAAATATACATAAGACATATTTCTGGGATTTATTGCTGTATGTGGCTAAATTAGTAAAGGAAAATTTGCTTCATTTTTTGAATCTGAGGCAGGGCAGTCCATCATCCCATGAAGCATGTTTTAGAGGGAACAGCCATGGCCACGCAGCAGGCTGAACTCCACACCATCACACAGAGAAAATTCGCTCTTGTTCTGTGCTTAAACAAGATTTTCTGACACCTGTGTGCTGCCAGACATGACATTTGAGGCAGAAACACAAGCCTATGCAGAGGATAGGGAGGCTTGGCTTGAAGCAGGAAAGGAATGCAGAGTGGAAGACATGACCAGGGTTCTCTGGAGTGACAAGGTGATAAATGCAGGTGGGCAGACTCCAGGGCAGGAGAGAGCCCTGGGAGAGCGCCCTAGGGAGGGTCTTCCATGGTAGATTTATCTAAAACCTGTAGACTTCCTACTGCTACTACCTTTTTGATACATGTGTGATATACGCAGAATAAGATGGCTAGAGGTAAAAGATGAAATTGAGAGAGGGAACTCTGGGTTAAGGACTAAATATTAATGCTATTTCTGAGCTTCCTGGCAGCCAAGGCAAAAAGGGAAAACATAACAAGTTCAATGTTTCATTGTCCAGTCAAAGAATGTCTGCCTCTTAGAGGAGAGACAGTTCCCTCAGTCTTCCAGTCTCAGTGGAATCCACAGCCTTCCCCCACCCCCACTCTCAACCTTGCCAAAGGAAATCAGGAACATGGCAAGCTCTGTCCCCATCAGTGAGTTTATGGAGGCTGCAGAAATACACTTAGGAAGGGTGACTGGATTCAAATGAAGGTGTGGTGGTCAGTCACAGTTTTTGAACATGTTTCTGTTCTGGCGTGGGTGCACCTGTGACAGAATGAGACTTCATCTCCAACACCCCGACCCAAGTCCTACAGGGCAGCCATCACTCACTCTTACATGTAGTAGGATGAACAGTGTGATTTTTCTCAGGCTCCCTTGAGGCCCAGGAAAGGAGGCTGCCATCCTGAGCGTGGGCTGGAGCATGGAGGAGGGGGGACGTGCTATAGGCACACGAGCTGGTGGGGACTTTATGTCAGTGTTTGTTCCTTTTAGGTGCCAGCAATTGGGGCTATAAAAAGTGGCATGGAAACAAAAACTCTTATCTGTGGAAACCTACCTGTCACCTGGGGCAACCCCTCCATTGGTACTTGTGGAGAGAGGCCTGTTTGCCCTGGAGAAGAGGCCTCTCAGCATCTTGAGCACACACGGCAGGCTCTGCCCACAGTGGAGGCAGGGTAGGTTTCTTGAAGGGACCTGAGAGCGAGTGCCATTGGGACCAGAGGATCGAACACTAGGCCTACTTGGATTCAAATCAAAGCTGTGTGACTTTGGGCCAGGCCTTCCCACCCGAAGTCTGCCTCCTCATCCAAAAACATGGAGGTGACAAAACCAGCCACGCAGAGACATTGCAAAGCTGACGAAGATGTGTGCAGAGCGCCCACTCACAGCAGGAGCTGAGGGCCCATGAAGACCACCATGCCCATGACAATGAGAATGGGTGTTGGGTGGCACGGAACAGTTTGTAAAGTGCTCTGCGTACGTGATCCTGCTGACCCGAACAGTGATCCTGCGAGGTGAAATATAACTGTGACCACCCTCATTTCACACAGGAGGAATCAGCTCAGAGAGGTTCAGTGACTTCCCAGGGATGCACAGCATGTCAAGGGTGGGGCTAGGATGAGGCCACGTCTCCTGGGTCTCATTCAGTGTTCCCTTTATCCTTTGTTCCCTAGGGCTGGGGGGCACCTTCGGGCCAGGCCCATCTTCAGTTAGGAGGCAGCTTTAGAGGCTAGTCCGGGTCCAGGGCTGAGTGGCCAGCTGGGGCCCTGCCCCATGGAAGTGTCTCGTACGGTCACTAGGCAGGACCAGGTCTCGGCAGGACAAGGTGTGCTCAGCCAGACACCAGCCATGGGCCGGGGGCCGTCACTTTCCATCTTTGCTGATTCTCCCCTTCTCCTGGCGCCGCTGGAGCTGGGTTACTTAGGTGAGGCCTGTGCCTCCATACCTAGAAAGGGCAGCAAGAGGCCCCTGGCTGTGCTCCCCTCCCCTCTGAGTGCTCCCTGCGGCTCAGACCTGGTATGTAGGTGATGCCCAAATGAGGCCGAGGAGCCCACGGGTTTCCTTTCTTGGAGCTGGGGCTGCGCTCTGGGTTCTGTCACTCAAAGGGGCACGTAGAGCCTCCTCTGGACCGTCCTATTCAGAGGCCCATTGTCGGGGAGCGTGTGGCTGGAGAGGCAGCCACCCTGGTGGCCGCACATAGAGACCAGACAAAAGGCCTGGATGGGGAGGTGCAGGAGCAACAGTCATTTTAACGGTGGAGGCCTTCTGAGGCATCAGTAAGCCTGGATCCTCTCCCCACACAGCTTTCATTTGAATCAACAGGTATTTTAAAAGAGTCCTTGATTCAGGAGGCATGGAAACCCCTCAGGTGGGCATTTGCTAAGTGCCACTGCTCCACAAGGCACACGCCCTGCACAGCCCGTGGGGGAAGGGGCTTCCTCCTGGGCAAGGCCGACTGGGAATCAGCCCTAGGGTCTGCGCTCCTCTCCTCCCCTCTGGGCCACTGTCCTCTCCTCCATCTGAGTCACGTCTCAGCAGAAGGTGGACCTGCTGGTGGCCTGGGCTGCTTCCCTGCCAGCGCTGGGTGCTGACACTCAAGCAACTCTGGGGCTGGGTCTGCAGACACCATAAGGGCGTCAGCAAAGTCACTCAGGTTCACTCCAAAAAAAAACCACACCTGCCCTCCAGGGAGGTTTTGAAGCCAGGTCTCCAGATGCTTACTGAGCACCTTCTCCATGTCTGGCTCTGAAAGGAGCTCAAAGTCCAATGGGGACCGAGACAGACATGGGCCTGTCCTCAGGGACTTACAGGCTGGAGGCAAAGAAAGACACCAAATAAATGATCACAAACCAGTGATCATAGTTTGCAAAGTGCTTCAAAGAAGAGACAGGTTAGTCTCGCTGCGGGTACAGAGGCCTCCCTGGGCCAATAAAGGCTGAAAGGGGGCTGTGGGGCGCTTGGCCACCTGCTGCACGGCTGATGAGTAAGCTCTCACCATGTCCCAGGAGCTGGCTGAGGGGCTGAGTGGACACCGCTGACCGAACCCCGCAGGACTGCTGTTCCCAGGGAATGCATGCGGTCAGGGGCAGCGTGGAGGGAGGAAGGACAGGAGTAAGCAGAACAATGCCATAATTTTGGGGGTGATGATTAGCGTATTGAAGAAAATGAAATAGGAGATGAGATAGGGCACTGCGGGGTGGGACCCACAGCTGAGGGGGTCAGGAAGGTCTCTTTGAGGAGGTGACACAGGAGCAGCGACTGAATGAGGTGACCTGCCAGCTGGTGAGTTGGTAGAGCACCCTGGCAGAGAGAAAAGCAAGGGCAAAGCCCCTGTGGCAGGGAGGAACCAGGAGTGTAAAAGAGCATAAGAAGGCCTGTGTGTCTGGAGTATACAGGGGAGAGGGGCGCAAGAGGAGGTTGAGGGCCTGCAAGGCCAGAAGGAAGAGCCTAGATTGTATTCTGAGTGCAATGAGGAGCCACACGAGGGATTAAGAGAAGAGTAAGATGCTTTAACCAGTGTTAAATCCCTCGGGCTTCCTAGGTGGCGCAGTGGTTAAGAATCCGCCTGCCAATGCAGAGGTCACGGGTTCGATCCCAGCTCCAGGAAGATCCCACATGCCGGGGAGCAACTAAGCCCGGGGAGCAACTAAGCCCGTGTGCCAAAAAAAAAAAAAAATCCCTCTACACTGCAGAAGATGATATGGCAACTCTTCAAAAAGTGAAACATACAATTACCATACAATCCAGCAATTCCATTTCTGGGTATACATTCAAAAGAAAGTAGGGTATCAAACAGATATTTGTACACCCATGTTTACAGCAGTACTGTTCATAACAGCCAAAAGGTGGAGGCAATCCAAGTGTCCATCAACAGATGAATGGAGACACAGACGTGTTACATGCATTCAGTGGAGTATTATTCAGCCTTAAGAAGGAAGGTACTGCTGCCATATGCTACACTGTGAATGAGCCTTGCAGACATTGTGTTAAGAGAAATAAGCTGTTCACTAAAGGACTAATGGTATATGATTCCATTTATATGAGGTTCCTAGAACAGTCAAATTCATGGGGACAGAAGAGTGTTTGCCAGGGACTGGGGAGCAGAGGGAATGGGGAGTTACTGTTTAATGGGCACAGTTTCAGTTGTGCACGGTGAAAGAGTTCTGGGGATGGATGGAGGTGATGGTTGCACGCCAATGGGAATGCACTGTTACTGGTCGATACACTTAAAAATGGCTAAAACGGTCAATTTTATGTTATGTGTATTCTACACACCAAAAATCCTTCTGGGGGCTGTGCAGAAGGAAGTAGGGAGCCTGCCCAGGCCGGGGCTAACGACGGCTGGGACTAGGGTGGAAGCGGTGGGGACGAAGGGAAAAAGGGTCTGATTGGAGGTATACCTGGGAGCTGGCACCACCAGGACTGGCTGACGTAGGCCGTGGAGCACGAGGGCAGTGAGGAATGGAGAGTGCCTGGGTTCCTGGACTGAGGCATTTACCCAGGAGGCTGCTTGGGGGCTGCTGTAGTGACCGGTTAAGGTGGAGAGAGCAAAATCTGAACCAAGGCCTTCTGCAGACAGGGCTTTGAGGGGTCCCAAAGGGGCAGAAGCACCAGAGCCTGCAGGAGGCGGTGTGCAGAGCGGGGGCAAAGCTTAATGGGTGGGGTGAAGTCTGATCTGGTCCTGGAAGAGTGAGTGAAGACAGATAAAGGGAAGAGGCGAAGTGGAGGTGGGAAGGTACTGGGGATGGGCATGCTGTCTTCCTGGCATGGTCTTTAGGGAGCAATAGTGTGCCCACGGGTTCCTGTCACGGTCTCAAATGCCCAGATGAGGAGTCCAGACTATTCAACAGGTGCAGGTCTGACTGGTCCCTGCAGACCAGAAGGGAGAGCAAGAAGTCCAGGTGAGGCTGGCTATTATCAGGACATGGCTTGCCTAAGCATCCAGGATCCCAGCCTCTGGACACAGTCCTGGGAAGCCTCAGGGTAGGTGGCAGGAGGTGGGCCGCTTCCATTCAGTCCTGGAGATGGTAGATTCTAGAGCAGATTGAGGTCTGCGAAGCCATCTGCCTCCTCCTTACCTGGCCTGGATTTCCCTGTGTGATCTCGTCTCCCAGCCTCTCCCCATCACTCACTGAGCTCCAGACACACTGGCCTTTCTGCTGTTCTGCAAACCCATGTGCTCTTCCACACCCCAGGGCCTTTGCACTTGTTGTTCCCTCTACCAGCAAGGCTTTCCCCCCAGATATTCACCTGGTTCCTTCTCATCATTCAAGTCTCTGCTCAAATACCTCCTTCTTCAGAAGGCCTCCCTGACTCCCCACTCCAGACCCACCCCTATCCCATCTCAGTTTCATCTACCTCTGGTTCTTATCACTGGCTGAGAGGGACTTGCTTGTTTACCTGTTTATTGTATGTCTCCTACCTCTACCCCAAGCGGAAAGGAAGCCTCAGAACCTGAGACCTTGTCCGTCTTGGTCACAGCGGTGTTTCCAGGACTAAAGTTGTGTCCTGTGTGGAGTGAGTACCATCAGTATTTGCTGAATGAATGAACATTTGAGGGGCCTCAGGACAACTGGAGACCTCGCAGGCCCAGGGTAATCCCCAGGGCCCAGCCCTTCAGAACCCACCCCACCCCCTGCGAGGAGGGTTCTGCTTTGTTCTCCCTTGGGCTTTCGGCAGCGGGAAGGCCTAGGGTGTTCTGGGTTTGGTTTTTGTAATTGGTTTGATACAATCATGAAAAGTACCTAAAAATTGGACAGCTGGAAATGTTTTTCCTCCCATTTATTACTTAAAACAGCCTTAGAGTTTGGGCTTGTTTTTAAAATCAGATTCTCCTCACTAAAGAAATAAAAAACCTAAAAAAATACCATGAGCCCACTCTTGCATATTTTTGAAGAGACCCCACAAGGTCATGACAAGGCCTCTGCTCGTGGGGGCGGGGCTCCTCCACAAACCAGATGAGACCTGGGGAGCGTCCGGAGCTGGGGCTCAGCCACCCTGCCGCTGTTGTATCAGGAGGGGAAGATAAATTAAGATGAGTGTATTGCACAGTTAGACATTAACCACGACAGTGAAAAAGTATTGTGAATGTTAAAATGGCCCAGACTAAAATATACTGAGGTTAAAATACAGGGTAACTTTACAAATCACTAATAATTTCTTTGGCTTTCACTGCAATAACATTGATTTAATTCATTAGATTCCTTTCTAAATCTATATTTCAGTTTTAGAGTTGTCAGTTTCTGTTAATGACAATTTTGCCCCATCTGTTCCAACATGAAAATGAGGCTCCTTGCAGCAGACAAGATAGATCTTTAAGAGTTTAAGAAGGAGAAGTCTTAAAGGTATTTCACTCAGATTAGGCCCTGTTTGATGAGTCTCACTCAAAGTGAAGCTGTCCACAAGAAAACTTTGCACTGACACCAGAGGAAAGATGAACCCCCTCCCCCAACAGCACTCACCGCTCACCAGCCCCATGGCCGCCCTCAAGTCAGATGGGCCCAGTGTTGTCATCGGTTGGTATGTTGGAGGGGAATATTCAAAACATTCCCACTCATTTTTTTCTTTTTAATGACAGAGCAATAATTCTGGGTGTCAGCATATCAGAATTCCAGCAGCTGTGATTAGAATGAAAATGAGTTGCTGTAATTTGGTCGTTCCAATCGTCATATTACAGTAAGTCGTTTCCGTAAGCCCGGTGAGTTTCTGTCTGCCGCGGGGCAGTGTCTGGTTCCCAGCTCTGTGAGAAACATCTCTGACGATCCCCTCCAGCCCACCAGCCCACACATCTCTCAGTCTCCTGCAGGAGATGGTTTTGAAAGTGTGGATGAGAGTGTGTGCCCAAATCTGGGACCAGGTGAAGGCACTTGAGGGGCCGGTGTGGGCTGGACACATGCCTCTTACCAGAATGTACTGCAATAAGAACACTCGGATTCCCTGAAGAGGATGGGCCCTGCCTGGCTACAAGTGGGGGAGGTATTCTTGAGCCTGTGGTAACAGTCGTGTATTTTGGGGGGGAAGAGGTTCCGCTAATTATCAATCATGGAAAAATAAACCCTCCCATTAACGAAGACACATGACCCAAGGAACCAGGGATTTTTAAAATTGGAAGACCTTCTAGAAAATATGCAGGCATTAAAACATATATGGAATTAGGCCGGATCCTCAAGTTAATATTCACCATATGTATTTACATTCAGCTCAACTCCAGCAAATTGGGTACTGCATTACAACACGGAGAAAGAGGAGATTGCCTCTCACACAGGCTGACATTAAGTTGAGTTACTGTTTTGCTGTAGACTTCTCTGTAAAGTCTAAAGATAGTTGAGGAAATCAGACTGAAAATTCTCCTTGTGGATCTGCCTTCTAATTTCAAATACAAATTAGTGAAATTTTAACATTTCTGATGTCACACCTTGAGCAAATTAAAAATCAACAAAAACATTAAGGTTCTATGTTACCTGCTCAAGTGTACAGAATGTATAAAAACTTTAAACAAACACTTGGGTTTGCTCAGTTTTAAATTGTGTTAGTTTAATAGTTTCTTTTCTGTTGTTTATATTAATGACATAGTCCCATCTAAATATATTGCCATGCTGAAAAGCCATCACAACATTTCTAAGGTTGAATGAATGCAGTTGTATTCATGGTTTTTTAATAAAAAGATCTCTTTCTATTAAGTCCCCTCTTTTTTTTTTTTTTTTTTTGTTCTCCAAGGATCGAGACTCTACCACGTGTGCAGAGGCTCGGGGGGTGGTATAAATACACATCAGCAGCACCTCATTTAGTGCGCAAACGCCTGCTCTCCAGCCACGGAGAGCTAAGGAACCACCGTTTTCTCACGTATCCCAGCCGCAGATGAGGCCGTGGAGGGGCTGGTGGAAACACAAATTGCTTTTTCTAAGCATCAACTGAAGGTCTCATCACTTAGGAAAATGTCTTAATTTGCTCTTCTCGGAAAAACGGACGCGCACACTCCTGATTCAGCAGGTGAGGTCCCACCTCGCCTCCGTGTGTCTAAAGGGCGTGCGAGGGCATGAGGCAGGGTGAGCGTAGGACCTGGAGGGCTGTCGGCCCCCCACTCTGGGCTCTTTGAGCTACAGGTGTGGAATGTGAGACCCTCATTTCCCCTCACTTCTAGATCGTTGAAAACACCTCCAGAGAGCTCCCAGCCCTACTTGGTTAGGCTTCCTGCGCCGTCACTCTGATCTGGGGCTTGTCTGGGACTCTGAAATGCAGTCACACAGTCTGCTGGGCTCAGGGACAGCCCTCATTGGGGTCTCTAGTTTTGGCAAAGCCAAAGTCCAACTTCCCAATTCTATAAAGTTGATCAATTGTCAGGGTACAAAACAGGGCAGGGAGGGCGGGTCACAGGTTATTCAAAGGTTATTTGGAGTTACCTTCCCCAGGAGCCAAGAGACTCTGAACTTGAAGGCTCTGGACTTGGGGCAGAGGACACCTGCTCTGGTGTCTATAAAGGGGTAAACTGTGTAAGGTGGCTTCTAAGGGGCTTTCCTGCTCCAGGATTGTCCCTTTATGGAAAATAACCAGATCTTTTAATACAAGTACGTTCAACTGAATCATCAGTGCCCTAAACTATAAATACAAATACATGCATTGCTGTTCCTACATTTACAGTTATGTAAAGTGAGGCATAGAATCTAGTCATTTACAAGGTCTGGTCAACATAAGGACTTCATCTGCCTACTTTTCCTTCAAAGTTATTTCTAAAATTATGGGCTGTTATGAAATATTTCAGACATAGAGACTAAAAATAAATAATACAATGAACACATACTTGCACACCACCCAGTGTTATCGAATCTTCGCAGGATGTCATATCTGCTCCAGACTTTTTCAGGCATTAGCTGCCACAGCAGTGTGCCGGGGGGTCCCTGAAGCCCGGGGAGGGCCTCAGCATCACAGGGAGCTTTCTGCAGGCCGGTGCCCTTGGCAGCTTGGGCAGAGTTGCTGGCTGACCCAGAGGAGGGGCTGCTACTTTTGGCACCACCTTGAACTTCTTTCTTCTGCGTCCCAACAAAGGGAAAGGAAGCGCAAACTGAAGGACACACGTTTGACCTGAGGGCCCAGCAAGAGTTGCACGTTGCAAGGTGCACCACGATCTGTAGGCGAGAGAAATGAGGTGATTAAGGCTAAAAATGAATATGCCTGACCTGGGAAACTAGCCTTCTGAAATAATTAGGCCACGAGACGCAGGACGAAGAGTGCAATTCAGGTGTCTGTTGAATAAGAGACACTTTCACCACCTCCTGTGCTGTTTCCAAATGGTTGAAAAGTACCTTAGTTCTCTTATGGAATTGCTTTCAGAAACAGTTCATTTCTGACATGCAGGACAGGGGATTCAAGATATGTCTTTCTAAGCTAGTGTGTGATGAGATCACGGGCTTTGCTAATCAACTAGAAATATTCCTGGATATGAAATCTTTACCTGTTTAAGAAAATTATATAGCATATTTCGAGCAAATTAATTCCATCTGGACCAGTTATAGCACATAATCAGCTATGTTATGCAAATAGTTATCTTTGTGCTTGAAATCAATAACTTATTTTCTTCTGTAATAAAGAAAAAAGGGGGATAAGTTATTATTAATTACGTACAAAATGAAATCTTTTCTTGCAAGACTGTGGGTTTCATTTCATTATGAAGGCTTTGTCCATGCCAATTTCTGGGACCCTGATGAGCACTTTTGGCAAGACGTCCCTCAGGCCACCTGTCACTGGGGAGCCGCGCCTGGGCCTGCCTTTCAGGTGCGTGCCTGGTGGTCTCTGCCAGCGAGCCAGCGCCACCAGGGCTCGTCCCTCTGGCTGAAGTTCTGAGGAGCACCTTATTTATAAAGCTTGCTCGACCACTGTGAGTCAGTATCAGCTCCAGTTACAGATGAAGTTAATGACAATATTGATTATGCCATAACCCATGTTAATACTGAGTGTATCGCCTGTTCGCCATCGGGCCCTATTTATGAGCTGTTTCTGCCCTCCTGATCATGGCCAAGTCCTGCAGGAAAATCACTCTTCATATTCGATTCTGATCAGAAGGAGTGTCCCTTCTGTGACCACCTGGGCGGTAGAAAGCAGGAGCAGTGGTTGTGTGGCCCTTCATTCCAACTGAGACCCTTGTGTTGGTTTGTATTCTCACAGAGGCCATCATCACTTTTACTTTTTCCTTTAAACAGGACCTCCATGTTCAGAGGCCCCACGGAGGGAGAATCCCCAGAGCTGCACAGAGCTGGCATGGCCTGATTGGACACTTCTCCTGCCTGGTCACACCCCAGCTGATCTGATAGAATCTTTTGGGGGGCTGTTGCCCCAGGGTCAGCTCTCACGGAAGCTGGTGGATTTTCAGCCCAGCGTGCACAGTCACACTCACTTAAACGTGGAAATCCGTCAGAGCATCCACGGGGCTGCAGCAGGGTTATTTTTGGCCTGCTGCCATTTCATTTACGAGGTACTTGTATTTGACAAACGGATCTCATTTATGCACAGATATCAGGCTTCTTCCTGCCTGATTATCAGGCACGAGACCCCACCCTGACCTCAGCCCCACGCCTGTTACCTCAGCGGAGGGGCCATCGCTTTCTGGCTCCCAAGAAGGCCCACTGCAAACATAAGCCTGTCCGTGTTCTTCAAGCAGAGGGTCTGCAGCCAGGGTCTGTTCAAGCCTTTGTTAGCAACGATGCATTCGCCCGGCAGCAACAGTCCCACCTCCGGAGATCTCGTGGGGTTGCCGGGGGCAGACGTGGGCCCTCAGGAGACGCGGGAGAAGCAGGCGGGCAAGCAGCGCAGGCCCAGCCACGTGCTGCTGGAGGAGGAAGGCAGGGCCCGCTCTGGGGCGGCCAAGGGCAGCTCCCAGGGCCCAGGGCGCGGCTGACGAGCCCGGGTTTTGCAGGGAGCACTGAACTCTGAGGTCTCCTCTTCCTTTGCCTGTCCTGCTTTGGCTCCCGGCCCCTCCCTTCCTCCTCCTGGGAGGCAGGTGGGGTCTCTGCTGGCCTCCGAGAGTGATGGCAGGCAGACGCCTCGTTAACCACCCTTCCTCCATCCAGGTCTGTTTATGGATTCCTCTGGCTGAGTCTGCCAGGCGGCTTGAACCGGTTGTGGACAGCTGGGCCGCTTGGCATTTTATGGCGAGTGGCGGCTTCCCAAGGCTGTAACTGTGTGTGCCCGTGGGCGCCGGGGGACGTGCCTCCCCTGCCTGGCCCTCCTGAGGGGGGCCCTCCCCAGGGGCACAGCCTGGCTGGACCCAGCAGGCCACTCTGCTGCCCTGGCGGGTGAGAGCACGGGCAGGGCGCTGTGCACGGAGGGCCCAGGCTGGGCAGCTGGCAAAGACTCCATCCAGAGGGGGCCTCCATGCCATTCCAGACTGATGTTTCCGTGATAATGACACTTCCTGGGGAGGCACCTTATTGCTCTTCACGGAAACAATCTCTACAGAGAGAAATCGTTTTGCTGTTGATGGAAAAGAGATGGAAGAATCTATTTTAGAGTGTTCTCCCTACTTGGAGGAGTTGGAAGGCAGGTCGCAGGTGGCTGTCCCAGACCCTATTCCCTGAGAGGTTTCCAGTGGGTAACTCCTGCCTGGGATTAGGCAGGGGGCTGCTGAGGTCCGGGCGGGCAGCCTCATACAGGGCACATCCTGGGGTTGAAGCCCAGCTCTACTGCTTACTAGCTGTGCCAGTCCTGTGTCTCAGTTTCTCCATCTGAAAAATGAGGCAATAGCATATTTTCCTATGGGATGGTTGTGAGGATTCAATGAGACACTATGTGTCCACTGCTTTGCCTGGGGCATAGTAAGTGCCCAGGAATTGGCTAAGAGTAGGAACTGGACACATGAGAGCATTTGGCAGCTGGCTGACTCCTGACTCTCCTGTGGGCCAGAGCCAGCCGTAGCCCTTACAGGGCTGGGCCGGTGCGTGTTAACCTGTTCCTTGGAGAGTCCTGAGCCCTTCAGTCCTGAGGCTCTGGCCAGCCTCTGTCACTCGCCTTATAGTGCCACCTCCACTTGGCTCTGAGGCAGGAGAGGCTCATCTTCACCTTCACCAGGCTCCAGCCCCACCCATAGCTGGACCAGTGACCACTGGGTCTCCATCACACCAAGGGCAGCACCCAATCCACTTTCCAGGGCTGCTCCAGAAACACCGGACCTGCATACACAGGCACATCCTAACGGGAACCCCTGCAGCACATTTAGCATTTACAGAGCATCTGGGAGATAACAACTTTTATGGGAGGGATTTTAATTAGTGCTCTGGCTAAACGCGGTGGAGTTAACACGGGTGGAATTGGCTGGTGCGCTGACTTCCGCAAGAGGCATCTGGTTGGGAGACGTGGCCGTGTTTATCACCTGGTCCCTGGCTTTAATGGAGGTGGAGGCCGGGGTCGTGCTGAGAGCCACCCAGAGAGAAGTGGTTAGTGCCACCGCTGTGGCAGCCAAGGCAGGGTGGGGTGCGGTCACACAGTGCCCTGTTCTCAGAAGGGCCCCATATCGGTTAATGCTCTGCTCTCATCGTCTTGAAATTCTTAATAATTTAATCATCAGTAAGCTGAATGTAGAGAGAGTCGGTAGAATGCGTGTAACAAGAAGTGAAATAAAAACAGTCGAGTACGTTTTGTCTGGCTTTCCCCCTCTTCTGAATGAAATGCACATGGATGTATAAGTTACAAAACGCAGATTGGGTAATTTTGGTGTTTCTGCACATGAGTTAAATGCTCTTATATTTATGTTTAAAATTGGCATGGCACAATATAAAGATGGACAGTAAAATTCATGCTAATAATTAATATAGTTCTAATTTTTCTTCACTCAGAATGATATTAAATAGCAATCTTGAAACACCATGATGAAGTGAGAGAAAGACAGTGGAAGAAAAGCGAATGCTTTATATGTTAGTACCTTTAATGAACAAGGAGCTCCACATTTTCATTCCTCACAGGGTCTTGCCTGCTATGTAGCTGTCCCTGGCCTTTGGCTCAGGGACTCCAATGGGCTTTGGCTCAGGAATTTGTGAAAGTGTGGCTCTTACAACAGCCACGTGAGATAGAATGGACAGTAGCAGAGTAATGATAAAAGTAATACGATATTGCCTCTATTTGCGTTTACCAGGAGCCAGGATCTGTCCTAAGCATTTACATGTATTATCTCCTTTAATCCTACAAGCCTACAAGGTGGGTACCTTTATTTTGCCCATTTTACAGATAAAGACATTCAAGGCCAGAGAGGTTAAGTAACACGTTCAAGAAGGCACAGAGCCAGTAATCAGAGCCCAGCTGGGGTCCAGAGCCGGTGTTCTCTGCTTCCTCCTTATTCTGCTGCCTGCATTTTGCCCATTTTATGGATGAAGCCACTGAAGCTCAGAAGGGCAGCCCAAAGTCACGATGGGACAGGGTAGAGGCAGGCCTGGGCTCAGTCTTAAACCCTTGACTCCCACACTTCTGCTCCTTCCCCTAACCAGCATTGCCTCATCCGGGCTGGAAACGCTTTCCCCTTTCCTCTGAGAAAGCATGTCATCATTTGTCGTCAAGGGCCTCGGCTTTCATATTAATAACCCAATGAGCGACTTTGTTCCACATGCCTTTTTGAGTGATGACTCGGGACCTCAAAATAGCTGTGACTGCCCCCTCGTTGGTGCCTTCACACATGCACACAGACACCCGCACACCGCAAGAGGACCCCAGCACTGAGGTACACTTACGCACTGCTAAGACACACAGACAGGCACAGAGAGCAAATACACACACTCAGACACAGCACCCAGATGCACAGACACCCTCGAGCAGACCTGTGCACACAGGTAATTCACAGGCGGCACAAAAGGTGCACACACTCACTCACGTACACATACATTCACGCACGTGTGCACAGGCAGCCAGACACGTGAACATACACGGAACAGATGCGAAGCTCACCCTGACACTGCCAGAAATCCCAGTAACTCACAGTCACAGAACCATAACTATGGGCACTGGTGTGTGATGAAGCCGAAGGGGCTGTGGGAGTCACCGCCCAAGGTTTGTTGGTGGCTCTAAAGCATGCCCTCACAGGGACCCCTCTGCTGGAAGGAATTGAGGTAGACTACAGGGGAGTATGGTAGAAAATGACCTTGCGGTCATGTAGAACCCAAGTCAAGGTGGCCTATTCACGGGCAAATGTTTGTTCTGTATTTTAAGATAAATGCAGGCTTAGCATTACTAAGTGATCATACATGGGCCTGCTTTGACACTCACAGTTCCTTCAGGAGCTCCCCACTGGCAGGGAAACCAGACACTCAGCTGCAGAATGATGGCAGGCACAGGGTCGATAAATATGCAGATCAGAATGGAGAGCTCATAGGGCCTGAGGTGGTCAGAGAGGGCTTCCTGGAGGGGGAGGTCTTGGGCAGTGCAGAAAGAGGCTCTCCTATCCCATACCTGCCCATTCTTTCTTCCTTCCTCCTTCACAATAACCTGCCCACCTGCAACAGACAGTAGATTCAGGGAACTCTTTGTGACAACTTCTGAGATGGTTCAGGGTCTTTAGTTATTTCACTCCCCTCCCTCATCCATCGCCTATGAGGTTGGTTCCATTTTCGCCCCATCTTCCAGATGAAGAAACTGAGGCTCAGGGAAGTCTTTGGCCTGAGGGCTGGCAGGTAGGAACAGAAGTGGCTATATTCCATTCCGGGGCTACCCGGTTTCCAGGCCCACCCTCTTAGCTGCTCTGCTTTTTCCCTGTGAGGTTTAAGGGGTGGTTTGGTCTCCCCACTCAGAGAAATGGGTGCAGAGCTGGCTCCACATGTGAAAGGGGGGTCCAGGGGACTTGGGTTAGGCGGTGCAGGGGGCAAGCACTCTGGACCATCTAGGCTGGACAGAACCCAGGCCCTACCCCAGGCACCAGCTGTGCACCCTCGGCAGGGGTTCCAGTGTCTGGGTCTCAGACCCCTTGTCTGTGAGATGGGTATGAGGATCTGATGAAATCAGGCACGTGAAGTTTTGCGTATGGACTGGCCCACAGTAAGTGCCCAGCGAATGTTGGGATCACTACTATTATGATGGCTTGTGTTGCCAGCTTATCAAGGGTTAGGGCTCCATCGGAAAGTGAGAATTACAGGCAGGTGCTAGAAGAGTGGGAATGAGGAGACCATGGTTCTGAGCCCAGGGAGCACAGGACAGCAGCAGTCAGATCAGGGGCGCAGGCTTATTGTGAATGTGCCGGCTTCATAAGCTCAGCCGAGCGCTGAGCTTCCAAAGCCATCCTTTCTTTCTTTTTTTTTTTTAAGATTTATTTTATTATTTATTTTTTTATTTATTTACTTATTTATTTTTGGCTACGTTGGGTCTTTGTTGCTGTGTGAGGGCTCTTCTCTGCTTGCGGCAGCGGGGGCTACTCTTCATTGCAGTGCCCAGGCTTCTCATTGTGGTGGCTTCTCTTGTTATGGAGCACAGGCTCTAGGCTCCCTGGCTTCAGTAGTTGTGGTGGGTGGGCTCAGTAGTTGTGGCTCGCAGGCTCTAGAGCACAGGCTCAGTAGTTGTGGCGCACGGGATTAGTTGCTCCGTGGCAGGTGGGATCTTCCCAGACCAGGGCTCAAACCTGTGTCCCCTGCATCAGCAGGCGGATTCTTAACCACTGCACCACCAGCGAAGCCCTAGCTATCCATTCTTGATGTCCATTCCCTAGCTCTTCAGGTATGATACAGACTGGGCTAGGAGTGATATGGGTTCTTGCTATGTGACCTTAGACAT